>NC_084986.1:556534-569034 GCF_963691925.1 Scomber scombrus | reverse complement strand
TTAGACCAGCAGGCGTGGACGGAGGTTATATTAGGGCGATATGGATAAAATCAAATATCTCGATATCACAACCATATTGTAGAAATGACTGTTGGTGCTTACACAATGAGATGTTTGATCAATAATCATCAGTAATGTGGAAATAATGACTAAAGTGAGTAAATAACAGAACAGTCTGGTAAGTTCAGAACATTTTACATCATTTTACTGTAATCAGCCTTTAAAACCAGGAACAGACTCTTCTGCTGTATCACGATAAACCAAACTAACCAGTTAAACTGAGGGAGGCAAAATAATGATAAATAATAGAACAACTCTGACTAAGTTTGATCATTTTAACCCAAAATAAACCAAACCAGACTTTAATCACAGCGCTGTCACATCATCAAACATCATTATTGATTAACAGTGATGATGTCATCATCCTGGAGTCACATGATCAACCACACACACACACACACACACACACACACACACACACACGTTTAACAAACATTTCCACCAGTGACAGGAAATCACCTGAGGAGGCTGAACCTTAAGCACAGTTAGGCTGTCAGACTGTTTCATGTATTTACCCTCCTCCTCGAGTTAAGGAAGGAAGCGAGGAGGGAGGAAGGAAAGGAGGGAGGAAAGAAGGAAAGGAGGGAGGGAGGAACGAAAGGAGGAAGGGAGGAAGGCAAGGAAGGAAAGGAGGAAGAAGGAAGGAAAGGAGGGAGGGAGGAAGGAAGGGAAGAAAGCAAGGAAGGCAAGGAGGAAGAAGGAAGGAAAGGAGGGAGGAAGGAAGGAAGGAAGGAGGGAGCGAGGGAGGGAGGAAAGAAAGGAAAAGAGGAAAGGAGGAAGGAAGGAAGGAATGAAGGAGGGAGGGAGGTAGGAAGGAAGGACAGAAGGAAAGAAGGAAAGGAGGAAGGAAGGAAAGAGAGAAGGAGGGAGGGCAGACGGAAAGAAGGAACAGTCATAACAGCAGGGTCAATTTGACCCGGGAGGACGACACAAAGGTTAATAAACGATGTGATGAAGCAGCTGCTTGTTTAAAGGGTTAGGGGTTAGAGCTCATAACTTTCATAACTTTCATAACTTTCATAACGAGGGATTTAAACCTGAAAGTCTGAGCTGACATCCTGTTTGAGTCCCGGTGAAGATGATAAAGTACTCACTGTGTATCTCCTGTAGTCCGGCCTGCGTCCCCGAGCCGTGTTCCAGTACTGAGAATACATCTCTGATAGAAACTCACTATTATCTTTAAACTTTAATCTGATTATTATAATATAAATCTCTTTATTATCTTTAAACTTTAATCTGATTATTATAATATAATATAAATCTCTTTATTCACTGACTTCAGTTCAGCTGCTGTCAGAGAGGAAGCCTGAGACTGTGTGATGAGGGTTAGTCTCTCTGCTTCAATACAGAGTAGAAGAAGAGAGAGTGTGTGTGTGTGTGTGTGTGTGTGTGTGTGTGTGTGTGTGTGTGTGTGTGTGTGTGTGTGTGTGTGTGTGGCTGTGTGTGTGTGTGTGTGTGTGTGTGTGTGTGTGTGTGTGTGTGTGTGTGTGTGGCTGTGTGTGTGTGTGTGTGTGTGTGGCTGTGGGAGGAGACTGGTGTCGCTGAAGCGTGAACTTTCAGACTGCAGGACGAGGAAGAGGAGGCTGAGATGAGGAAGAGGAGGCTGAGATGAGGAAGAGGAGGCTGAGATGAGGAAGAGGAGGCTGAGGTGAGGAAGAGGAGGCTGAGATGAGGAAGAGGAGGCTGAGATGAAGGGTTCGGAGGAGGGTTTAAAGGACTGATCCCAGTTATTGAGGAATGATTTCAGCACTTAATAAACATCTAACATGCTTCCAGTGTTCATGATGGAGGACTGATCAGCTTCTATTGAGTCATATCAGTGATATCTGACACATTTACTGTCTCTTTAGCATCAGATTGCCTCGTTTTCACTCTGCAGGTCGACAACCCTAACCCTTCAGTTGAGTTTGAATACGTTTCAGACTCTAAACTTAATCCTGTGTGATGATGCTGGGTCCACAAAAAAAGAATGTGTGCAAGTTATTCATACGTTTATTTTCACATTTTAACCCTTTAAATTTAAACTAAACCTCATGGACACAATAAAACATCATTGACCTGTACTCAACTTTACATCAAGTTCACTATTCCTGGCTTTATTATTGGATGCTTTACTTTCCTTCAGTGCGGTTTGTTCAGTGTGATTCATGGCTGGGGTCAGGGCTGTGTTCAGTGTGATTCATGGCTGGGGTCAGGGCTGTGTTCAGTGTGATTCATGGCTGGGGTCAGGGCTGTGTTCAGTGTGATTCAGGGCTGGGGTCAGGGCTGTGTTCAGTGTGATTCATGGCTGGGATCAGGGCTGTGTTCAGTGTGATTCAGGGCTGGGGTCAGGGCTGTGTTCAGTGTGATTCATGGCTGGGGTCAGGGCTGTGTTCAGTGTGATTCATGGCTGGGGTCAGGGCTGTGTTCAGTGTGATTCAGGGCTGGGGTCAGGGCTGTGTTCAGTGTGATTCATGGCTGGGGTCAGGGCTGTGTTCAGTGTGATTCATGGCTAGGGTCAGGGCTGTGTTCAGTGTGATTCATGGCTGGGGTCAGGGCTGTGTTCAGTGTGATTCATGGCTAGGGTCAGGGCTGTGTTCAGTGTGATTCATGGCTGGGGTCAGGGCTGTGGTCAGTGTGATTCATGGCTGGGGTCAGGGCTGCGTTCAGTGTGATTCATGGCTAGGGTCAGGGCTGTGTTCAGTGTGATTCATGGCTGGGGTCAGGGCTGTGTTCAGTGTGATTCATGGCTGGGGTCAGGGCTGTGGTCAGTGTGATTCATGGCTGGGGTCAGGGCTGTGTTCAGTGTGATTCAGGGCTGGGGTCAGGGCTGTGTTCAGTGTGATTCAGGGCTGGGGTCAGGGCTGTGTTCAGTGTGGTTCAGGGCTGGGGTCAGGGCTGTGTTCAGTGTGATTCATGGCTGGGGTCAGGGCTGTGTTCAGTGTGATTCATGGCTGGGGTCAGGGCTGCGTTCAGTGTGATTCAGGGCTGGGGTCAGGGCTGTGTTCAGTGTGATTCATGGCTGGGGTCAGGGCTGTGTTCAGTGTGGTTCATGGCTGGGGTCAGGGCTGTGTTCAGTGTGATTCATGGCTGGGGTCAGGGCTGTGTTCAGTGTGATTCATGGCTGGGGTCAGGGCTGTGTTCAGTGTGATTCATGGCTGGGATCAGGGCTGTGTTCAGTGTGATTCAGGGCTGGGGTCAGGGCTGTGTTCAGTGTGATTCATGGCTGGGGTCAGGGCTGTGTTCAGTGTGATTCATGGCTAGGGTCAGGGCTGTGTTCAGTGTGATTCATGGCTGTGGTCAGGGCTGTGTTCAGTGTGATTCATGGCTGGGGTCAGGGCTGTGTTCAGTGTGATTCATGGCTGGGGTCAGGGCTTTGTTCAGTGTGATTCATGGCTGGGGTCAGGGCTGTGTTCAGTGTGATTCATGGCTGGGGTCAGGGCTATGTTCAGTGTGATTCAGGGCTGGGGTCAGGGCTGTGTTCAGTGTGATTCATGGCTGGGGTCAGGGCTGTGTTCAGTGTGATTCATGGCTGGGGTCAGGGCTTTGTTCAGTGTGATTCAGGGCTGGGGTCAGGGCTGTGTTCAGTGTGATTCATGGCTGGGGTCAGGGCTGTGTTCAGTGTGATTCATGGCTGGGGTCAGGGCTGTGTTCAGTGTGATTCATGGCTGGGGTCAGGGTTGTGTTCAGTGTGGTTCATGGCTGGGGTCAGGGCTGTGTTCAGTGTGATTCAGGGCTGGGGTCAGGGCTGCGTTCAGTGTGATTCAGGGCTGGGGTCAGGGCTGTGTTCAGGGTGATTCATGGCTGGGGTCAGGGCTGTGTTCAGTCAGTCAGGCTACATCACTGAGTGTCGGTAAATCTCTCCAAACTGTTTCCTGCATCGATCAGGTTCTCCATCATGAAGCCATTTCACTTTGCTTAATTATGCTCAGAGGAGGGTTAGAGGAGAGAGGAGAGAGGAGAGGCTGCAGTGAAGGAACTCGTCTTTTATCAGATGGAAATGTGACGGTGAAAAAAAACTACAACATTTTATATTGTTCACATTTAGATTTGTCTCATCATAAATAACGTTTTCATGGTCAAAATGCTTCTTATGGTTCATAACTTGGAGACGCACACAGTAACACACACTAACACAGTAACACACACACACACACACACACACACACACACACACACACACACACACACACACACACACACACACACAGTTAAGGAACTTCTTAGCAGAGTCCATCCATCATTTCATTTCTGTGTTTCCTGTTTTGAGCCTCAGCAGCGATGTGACGACACATTTCAATTTTGACCTGATAATAAAATAAAATAAATAAAACATTAAGAGAAGCTAAATTATCGTCTGAATCGAACCCCTGATCAATCAGTGCTGCAGATGTTGGTTCCAGTTTGGACAGAAGTGTTCACACTGCCCTCATACAGCCTGAGAGGAAGAACATCAGAGAGTATTCATGTGATTCTCTCTGCAGGCTCAGTTACAGACGAGCTGAGGAACATTACGTCATGCTGATAGAAAATCACTGAGATGTTTCTATAATCAGAGATTAAACTGGTCTGACTGGGTTTCTTCTTCTGTGGTGGAGAGGAGCTCAAACTGGGTCTGAACCAGTGTGAGGATTTAATCTGAGTCATGACGACTAAACAGCAAAACATGGCTGATAAAATGTGTTATCATCAACATTACAACGAATTAGCAATTCATCAGATGGTTGTTACTGTAGTCCATCTTATAATCTTTTATTAGTCCTTTTCATTCCTTTATTATTCTTTTATTTAATTTCCTTTTAGATGTCAAGTGATGAAAACAATCTTAAATGTGTATAAGGGTTAGAGTCACAACATGGACACAAGCTGATGAATCATTCAGCTCAAGAGTTAAATTAAAACCTAAAATGTAAAGACAACAAAGCTCTCCTTTAGAATCACGCTCAGATATGAGAGCAGCAGCGAGCAGCAGGGCTGAATGAGAACGAAGCCGTGAAGCAGAGAAATGAAACGGTGCTTCTAGTGGATGACTACTGATGACAGAGAGGGTTAGGATTATATGACATATAATATATAATATGATATGTCTATACGTTGTTCTTTTTGGGAAATCCTGCACAGTAGGTCGTAATGGTAAAAACAAAAGTGAAAATCTTGAGTTGTTGCTCATCACAGAAGCAGATGGAAGCTGAACGATGCTCCGTTCCACTGTTATCAGTTTATTAGCCTTCCTGTCGTCCTCCGTCTGTTTTGACTGTTCCTCCCTCCCTCCCTTCCTTCCTTCCTTCCTTCCTTCCTTCCTTCCTTCCATCTTTCCTTCCTTACTTCCTCCCTCCTTTCTTTCCTTCTTTCCTTCCTTCCATCTTTCATCTTCCCTTCCTTCCTTCCTTCCTTCCTTCCTTCCTTCCTTCCTTGACTCGAGGACAACAGGAGGGTTAAAGAGGAGACATCAGCACATATCAGTCCCATAGATATGAGCTAGTAAAGGTCTACTAACCTACTAGCAGCCATCATGGATTTACCTCACTGATACAACCTTAGTAGTTCACTCAGTCTCTCAGCAGTTCATGAAACAGCCACAAAGTTTAATCCAGTGACTCGTGTCCATGAGCATGAATCAGCAAACTAATGTATTTCAATAGGAAGTGTATTTAGTGTCTGCTGTGTGTATGTTTCAGGACTGAATCTGTGTTGTTTATTGTTTTAAGTTAAATTATAAATCAGAAGTGTCTTTGATAACTCACCTTTAACTCTAATAAATCCTTTTCTTCGGGCTGTTTGGACGATAGCAGAAGCAGCTACATGTATGAAGACTAGCTAAACTTACTGTGGTGCTACAGACTAAACTCAGTATCTCAGTAATAGTCCTGAATGTGTTAATCATTTAAACTATAACCACTTTATCACTCAACATTTAATAATGAGATTTTATTCTTGTTTTTATTGATGTGTTTTAATGTTGTAGCCCCTGACTCTAACCCTGGACATAAATACAGCTGCAATGATGACAAACTGAACACAGGTGAAACACATGAGCTAATCAACAGAGGCTGGAAAACAGGAAACAGGAAGTAAAGGTAACGACAACACAAGTAGAAAACATTTCAAAATAAAACAGGAACTCAACTAAGAGTCCAAACACAAATATAAAAAGACCTGTATGAAGTTATTTTATATATTTGGGTTTTTCCGACCAGTTCTAGGTTCTATGGAGTCTATTTAGTAAAGACTGGTATAGTAGAGAATAATCTATGAGGTTGAAGGATAGTTTTTAAATCAAAGTAAAGTGAAACCAGTTATACCATAGTTCCCAATCTACATCTGACATATTTAACTCTTAACTCCAGTTCAGATATTCCTGATTAAGTTAAATATAAAGAACACCAACCCTCCTCTGCAGAGTTTATCACAGTGTGACCAGCAGCTCCTCTTCTTGGGGTTTCCCGCCATCTAGTGGCCGCGTGTGTGTACTGCACACAGCGCGGGAAACTCTCCACACAACTTCTAACAGGAACAAAACACCTGTACGACACATCATAACCTGAATCAATTAGTTTATTAAATCAAATCTATAAACTGTACAAACACTGTTCATCATAACGTTTCTAACACTGTTAAACAGGCAACATGGCGGCCGAGCGGCTCCTTTGAACTCTGAACTCCGTTTTATTTACACACAATAAAACTTCACTTTTCAAGAGGAGGAGGAGGAAGAGGAGGAGGAGCGGGAGGAGGAGGAAGAGGAGGAAGAGATGGAGGAAGAGGAGGAGGAGGAAGAGGAGGAGGAGGAGGAGCGGGAGGAGGAGGAGGAAGAGATTGAGGAAGAGGAGGAGGAAGAGGAGGAAGAGGAAGAGGAAGAGGAAGAGGAGGAGGAGGAGGAAGAGGAGGAGGAGGAGGAGGAGGAGGAGGAGGAGGAATGAACTTCAGTGGAATTGCTCTGAAACATTCCTTCATTTTGTTTTGTTCTTTTTCTTTTGTCACACCTTCATAACTTCAGAGTTCAAGTCTAAAAATAAACCAGTCTGACGTCAAACCCCCAAAGAACCAGTCTAACCAGTGTAACCAGTCAGTTAGAGAAACCACCAGACGGTGTAGTTCCGGTCTTTGTCCACTAGATGGTGCTCACTGACTGAAGGATCAGCTCAGCAGTTTGGATCATTATGAGTGTTTAAAGTGTTTATGAAGAGAATTAAACTTTAAAGTCAAGATTAAAATAAAGAGGTAGATTATTCACATGATGATGATACATACTGTCGGGGAAAGTAGAGGAACGTCTTTAATATAGTCAGCATGTTGAAGACTTTATATGAAAGTATGTTAACTCTTATTTTCTCATGTTTAAATGAATCAGTAATAACATGAAACAGGAAGCAGCAGATACTGAAGTATAAATCTTTAATTCAGATTAATGAAGAGAACAGAACATGTTTTAAACTAATGAAGGTTTATCATGCTGGAAAATTAACAGCGTTGGAGTTAAGATATAATAGTCATTTAAAAAAACTGCCAAAAAAAAAAGAACAATAAAAGGTCAATAAAATCAAACTACCAAAAACTACTGGACCCAGCTTTAAACCCGGTGGATCATCAGAATAAAGACGAGACGACAGAAAACTTTAAACTTTCTTTTAGTAAATTAAACATTTTAAACGTCGGCAGGTTTGATTCAACAAGATAAAAACATGATTTAAAATCATCTAACAGTCAAAAACCAATTAGTTTAATTCTTTAGTTCCAACAGAAACAAACATTCAGTGAAATAAAAGTGCATGAAAGTGAAATAAGACACATTTGAATTGTGTTAATAATTACTGTATAAAACCTGCTCAGGCTATAAATTCTCTGGTGTTTTCTCGTCCTTATAAAACAAACATTAAACATGAAACATTTTAAAGATGAATAAGAAATAAGAAACAAAGGTCTAATGCAGCAGTTCAGCCTGGATTCACCTCAACAGTGAACATCTTAAAACTCTGATTAAATCATTTCAACACATATACAGTGAATTGTATCATAATAATAATAATACTCAGTGTTGGTCTTTAAAAAAGCTTTAAAAGTCCTTTTTTCTGCTGCAGTAAAATTCAACCTTTCTGGGATCGTATCCATGTCGTGCTATGTGAGGTACTAGGGTCCTATACCCGGGACATACGGACGGATCGGTGCTCAAAGGAGACCAATATCTGATTAAGATCACAAAGAACTGGCTCCGGTCTGTTTCTCTCTCTTTGACTTTACTCTACATAAAACCAATAAAGGACCTTTTCTCTGCTGAATAATCAGTCTGCAGTCAGTGGAGATAAAATGAAATCTTTGCATCACTTCTTATGATCAGCAGTTTATTGGCTGGTTCAGTTTTAACAGTAAAACATTTAAATATGAAAGTTTTCAGCCTTTTTTTCATTCTGTTCAGTAAACATATGAAATTAAACTAAAAGAAAAGAGAGATTACCTTCTGAGACCTCAGAGCTGCAGATGATCCGACTGTAAATGAGACCGACCAGCAGCAGAACCAGACCGAGAACATTCAACCAGAACAACGTGAGCCGAGCTGAAGCTGCTGAATCAGACGAGGAGCTGCAGACGGAGAGAGTTCCTGCACCCTGATCAAGTGGTCCTAAACATTTCACAAACTGGCTCACCACTGTTGAACTGTCTAGAACCACTGGACCAAAGCGGATCCACCAGTAGCAGCAGCATCCAGCGATGCCTCGGCTCCCTGTGTGACGGTCTGACCCGAGTCCTCGGCTCCCTGTGTGACAGTCTGACCCGAGTCCTCGGCTCCCCGTGTGACGGTCTGACCCGAGTCCTCAGCTCCCTGTGTGACAGTCTGAGCCGACTCCTCAACACTTTATAACCCCGAAGCTGCTCACAGACAGAGGAATGAAACCCAGACCGGTCCGACTGGCAGGCCGGCTCCTGCGGGGCGTTGGTACCTGTCGGACCAGCTGATGACACACCTGAGCTCACCTGCTGCACCTGTTTATTCACCTCATCACATCTACACTCAGCTCTCATCTCATTCAAACAAACTTTAAAGTCTCCAAACTTCACAAATCTTCTAAATGTCCCTAAAATGGTGATAAAGACAGAACTGCTCTGATTAAAGAGGTTAAAAGTCTTTGAGTTATTAAATTATTCACAACTAAACCTGCTGATACAGAATAACACCAGTGTTCCTTTCATTTATTTTACATTTACAGGTGAATTATTGTTTCTATGCTGCTAGAAAAGGAACATTTTCCTTATGAATCTTCTGCCGGCTTCTTTTCTCATCAGAGGGTTTGATGGTTTTCATTCAGTCCTTAAAGTTCAGTTTGTAGAGAGTAAATAAATCTGGACAGTTTTTTAGTGATTTTAGTGATTGTGTTCTGCTGTTAGGCCCGGCTCCACACAGAAACTGCTTCAGTCATGAATAATTCATTAAAGACTCGACATGTTCAGTCTGCAGCGACGGATTCTGTGAAACTAAACAATTTGTAACATGAACCAAAGCGTAACCAAAATCTTCCAGTGGACTCTGACTGGGAATCAGCCAGTTTATAAAGGCTCCCAGTAGACTCTGACTCGGAATCAGCCAGTTTATAAAGGCTCCCAGCAGCTGACACCACCAGGGAAGCAGAGGCAGCTCTGAATAAAGAAGCTTAAAAGTCTTTGAATTATTAAATTATTCACAACTAAACATTCTGATACAGAATGACACCAGGGTTCCTTTCATTTATTTTACATTTACAGGTGAATTTACCTGAATTATTGTTTCTATGCTGCTAGAAAAAGAACATTTTCCTTATGAATCTTCTGCCGGCTTCTTTTCTCATCAGAGGGTTTGATGGTTTTCATTCAGTCCTTTAAGTTCAGGTAGAACTGAAGCTTGTTGGTCGGTTTATACGTCGATAGAAATGATAAAAAAGCAGTTTATAAACTAGTATGTGTGATATTAATGATCAGGGAAAGCACTTCTCTTTTTCCAGTGAGACATTGAATTGTTTTTACCATTATGACTATTTTATACCTTAATAGGGGAAACGTGTCAATGTCAACACCTTTAGAGATAACCAGATCCAGAGTGTGTGTTGGTCCTTTCACATGTTGCAAGAGGCCAAAAGTTTCAAGTAGAGCAGAGAGTTCTTTGGCATTACTGTCCATGTTATTGTCTACGTGAATGTTAACATTTTCCTGAGTATCTTGGAGGTCTATAAATAATTAAAAAAAGAACTTTTGGATCACCTTTTAATAAAAAACTGAGATATTCAAAAGAGCTAAAATCACCTAATGTAATTTCCTTGCACTGAAATACAGATTTAAAGATGGCAGCATCTCCACCGCCTTTCTTACCAGTTCGACACTTGTTCATAAAACTGAAATTTGTTGGTGCTGCCTCATTGAGAATAGCACAACAGCTACATTCAGTCAGCCATGTTTCACTAAGAAGTAAAACATCTAGATCATAGGTCATAATGACGTCATTAACTAACAGTGATTTGTTGACTAGTGATCTGATATTGAGTAGGGCTAATCTTGTGGAGATAGCAGGAGACACTGGTATGTTTCATGCTATACTTAATAAATTGGCAGATTTAATTGAACCCTTTTTATTTGTCACCAGTTTAACTATTCTTCTGTTACCTGAAGAATGGTCACAGGGATTGAGAAATGGTAAATGGTCTGTACTTATATAGCTTCATTTCTAGTCTTTGAACTGAGCTCCATAGGGCCCTGACTTTTCCTGGGGGAGAACATTATTGGTATCAGTATTGCAGCCTGGACCCGGCACATATCAGTCAGACTCACAGATGATCTGAGTCAAAGGAGGTGGGGGGGCTCGGTGACTTTTGGGTGATGGTGTTTTCCAGCGTGGTGGAATGGGAGGGGCTGGACGAGGAGGGAGGTTGAAGGGAGAAAAAATGGGATTTGGGCGTGATGTGAGGTCATTCATCCTGTCGGTGAAACCCAGAAGTGGGGGGGTCCTGGTGGGTGAAAGTTGGGAGTCTTCTGGTGGGGCTGGGGGAGACTCCTCATGTTGGGTTGTTGGGGCTGGGGGAGACTCCTCATGTTGGGCTGCTGGGGCTGGGGGAGACTCCTCATGTTGGGTTGTTAGGGCTGGGGGAGACTCCTCATGTTGGGTTGTTGGGGCCGGGGGAGACTCCTCATGTCGGGCTGTTGGGGCTGGGGGAGACTCCTCATGTTGGGCTGTTGGGGCTGGGGGAGACTCCTCATGTTGGGTTGGTGGGGCTGGGGGAGACTCCTCATGTTGGGTTGTTGGGGCTGGGGGAGACTCCTCATGTTGGGTTGTTGGGGCTGGGGGAGACTCCTCCTGTTGGGCTGTTGGGGCTGGGGGAGACTCCTCATGTTGGGCTGCTGGGGCTGGGGGCGACTCCTCATGTTGGGCTGCTGGGGCTGGGGGAGACTCCTCATGTTGGGTTGTTAGGGCTGGGGGAGACTCCTCATGTTGGGTTGGTGGGGCTGGGGGAGACTCCTCATTTTGGGTTGTTAGGGCTGAGGGAGACTCCTTGTGTTGGGCTGTTGGGGCTGGGGGAGACTCCTCATGTTGGGTTGTTAGGGCTGAGGGAGACTCCTCATGTTGGGCTGTTGGGGCTGGGGGAGACTCCTCATGTTGGGTTGTTGGGGCTGGGGGAGACTCCTCGTGTCGGACTGTTGGGGCTGGGGGAGACTCCTCGTGTTGGGTTGTTGGGGCTGGGGGAGACTCCTCGTGTTGGGCTGTTGGGGCTGGGGGAGGCTCCTCATGTTGGGGCTGGGGGAGACTCCTCATGTTGGGTTGTTGGGGCTGGGGGAGACTCCTCATGTTGGGGCTGGGGGAGACTCCTCATGTTGGGGCCGGGGGAGACTCCTCATGTTGGGTTGGTGGGGCTGGGGGAGACTCCTCATTTTGGGTTGGTGGGGCTGGGGGAGACTCCTCGTGTTGGGGCTGGGGGAGACTCCTCCTGTTGGGCTGTTGGGGCTGGGGGAGACTCCTCATGTTGGGGTAAGGGTGGTGACGTTAAAGCCTCTCTCTGGGTGTGCTGACTTTCATGGTCAGTCCTTATCTCAGGCAGAAAGCTGTCTTATCTGTTGTTTTGGATTGTCTCGCCTCGTGTCCTTGGCAGGAGCTGCTGGTGACTGACGCACAAAATAAAAAATGTTGTAGCTTAACAGTTGTACTCCTGACTTGTTAAAGCAAAATCCATCTGACATAAAGAGGTGTCTGGAGCAGCTGTGGATCAGGAGGAAGAGCGGTGGTTCGATTCCCGGCTCCTCCAGTCAGCATGTTGATGTGTCTTTGGGCAAAATACTGAACCCCAAACTGCTCCTGTTGCTATGCCAACGGTGTATTAATGGTTAGTTTCCTCATGATGAGCAGGGTCCTGTCATCAGTGTGTGAATGTGTGAAAAGCTTTATAATGACTAGGAAACACTATATGAGTACAGTCCATTTACCATTAAGCATGAGAATGAGCTAAATA
>NC_084986.1:496534-554034 GCF_963691925.1 Scomber scombrus | reverse complement strand
ATATAATTAATCTAATTATTAATTATAATTAATATATGAAATTAGGCTTCAAAGTTGTGTAAAAGTCTGCCTATTTCTCTGCTCCCAAACGCTGTGGGCGTGGCCGCCGAGTCCGCTGAAGCCCCGCCCCCTACCAAGTGTCACCTGTCAATCAAAGTAACCACCTCTACCAGAAACATGGACGCTAGGTCTGAGAGCTTTCTGCTGTTAGCTCAGCTGCTAGCTCGGCGGCTAACTCAGCTAACTGGCTAACTGTAGACTGTAGTAGTAGTGTGCGCTGAATGTATTTATACCTCTACAGCAGCAGGGCGGGTTTATGCTAAGCCTAGCTCCACAATTCAAATCTAAATGGATGAAATGCTTTTTACACCTTTTTTAGAAATACATTTATGACCTATTTAATGTGTTTAGAAGAAAATGTCTGAATTCACTTTACAGTCTTTAATTGTTTCAAGTTAAAATTGCTTTAAAAAAAAACAAACATGAGAAAACATCATCTTGTTAACAATCATTTATTTTATGTTTAATGAACACACACATCAAGTCATTCTGGTGAGCAGGACTTTCACTACGCCACTGTAACACATTCAATGTTAATATATGTTCATATTTTAACTGTAAGCTGTTTATCTGCAACGCTCCTGCTTTTAATCAGGCACATTTGTTGCATGTCAAACCCAGTTTCCTGTTGGCCAACTGTTCAATAAAAAGGCAAAAAAATAGAATATTTAAAACTTAATAAGACTTAAAAACTCAGTAACAGACAATGAAGACCTTATATAAATGATATAAATGATATAAATGATATAACATTTCCAAAATACTTAACTACAAAATTTCAGTTTAGACATTTAAAAACTTTCCCAGCTGCTGCACAACACTCTGATATATAATAACTGGGCTTTACATACAGATACTAACACAGTAAACAACAAATATCTCATTTATATACATGAACAAAGTCATTAAACAATGAATTTAAATAAAAAACAAAGTATTTTACACCACATACTGGAACAAAGGGAAACACCAGGCTGCTTGTAGCTTGATTTGAGCCTTTTATCCCTGCAGACACTGATGCAGTTGATTATATAATGTGACATTAAATGGAGGCATTAAGGAGGACGAGGTTCTGTTTAACTGGACCGCAACAGCTATTAACACGATATCTGTAACTGAAGTGATGAAGTTACACCCTGGTGCTTATCTAAAAACACTTAATTCTGAGAGTGGCTTGGTAGCCGAGTGGTTGGCCTTCCACATAAAGGCAAGGCAGCTTTATTTATACAGAGCATTTCATACACAATGGCAACTCAATGTGCTTTACATAAAACAAACATTTAACAGTAAATATTGGAAATAAAAAACATAAAAACATAAAAACATGCAATTTGAGAAATAAAAATTAAACCCAATAATAGTGAAAACATAGAAATTCAAATTCTTCTGACCACACAGACAACCACCTAACACTATCTCTCCCATAGACCCTCATCATGTTCTACCAGACGGCCCTCTGGCTCTCTGGACTTGTTTCCCATGATTAAAGGCAGCGTCCCTGGTTCCCTCTCTGTTTCCTATCAGCCTCTATGCCATGTACTGTAAAAAACAAACAATGAATCTAATAAAAAAACAACTTAATTCTAGTAGTTAGTATGTATTTTACATGTAGCCGGTCATCAGATCATGTTCTGCTGCCAGGACGTCTAGGAGCCGCCAGCAGAATGACGACACATTGGGTAAAAATACTTGGCCAACTGTCTTAGATCATATTCTGTCTATTGGAGCTTTTCCACTCTACAGTTCTAGCTCTACTCGGCTCTACTCGACTCGGTTTGGTACCAGGAACCTTTTCCATTACTATAGTTCCTACTCAACGTGAGCGGGGTCGTCATAGCAACGCTGCATTAAACTGCTGTGACTTTGGAGGCGATGGTGTACTTGCTGCTGTATGAGGCTTTCTGTCTCACACAAAGCAAGAGAAGAGAAACCAATCTCTGTAACGCTGTTGTTGTTATTTAAAAATGCCGGGTTTGATTCTTGTGTGGGACGGCTCATGACTCTTCCAGTGACTCTCTGACCAGTCAGTGGCCGGCAGTCTGTTGACGTCACATTTAGTATCGGCTCGGCTCGCTTGGAACCTCGGCAGAGCAGATACTAAAAAAGCAGCAGGTACCAGGTACTATCCCTGATGGAACAGCAGGTACCAGGTAATATCCCTGATGGAGGAGCAGGTACCAGGTACTATCCCTGATGGAGGAGCAGGTACCAGGTACTATCCCTGATGGAGCAGCAGGTACCAGGTACTATCCCTGATGGAGCAGCAGATACCAAGTACTATCCCTGATGGAGCAGCAGGTACCAGGTACTATCCCTGATGGAGGAGCAGGTACCAGGTACTATCCCTGATGGAGGAGTGGGTACCAGGTACTATCCCTGATGGAGCAGCAGGTACCAGGTACTATCCCTGATGGAGGAGCAGGTACCAGGCACTATCCCTGATGGAGGAGCAGGTACCAGGTACTATCCCTGATGGAGCAGCAGATACCAGGCACTATCCCTGATGGAGGAGCAGGTACCAGGTACTATCCCTGATGGAGGAGTGGGTACCAGGTACTATCCCTGATGGAGGAGCAGGTACCAGGTACTATCCCTGATGGAGGAGCAGGTACCAGGTACTATCCCTGATGGAGGAGTGGGTACCAGGTACTATCCCTGATGGAGGAGCAGGTACCAGGTACTATCCCTGATGGAGGAGTGGGTACCAGGTACTATCCCTGATGGAGGAGCAGGTACCAGGTACTATCCCTGATGGAGGAGCAGCAGGTACCAGGTACTATCCCTGATGGAGCAGAAGGTACCAGGTACTATCCCTGATGGAGCAGCAGGTACCAGGAACTATCCCTGATGGAGCAGCAGGTACCAGGAACTATCCCTGATGGAGCAGCAGGTACCAGGTACTATCCCTGATGGAGGAGCAGGTACCAGGTACTATCCCTGATGGAGGAGCAGGTACCAGGTACTATCCCTGATGGAGACGCAGAATAAACAGAAGAGAGTCGAGTCGTGCTAGAACTGTGTAGTGGAAAAGCACCATATGATACCTCTTGGAAAATATCTGACATACCAGTAATAGTATGAATATCTTCACTCTGGTCAAATCTTCGTCACATGTCTCGTGCATGTAGACGATTGATCCGAGCTCGTAATTTAACGTGCATTAAAAAAGAACTCCTGATTTGCATCATCTTTGCATCTTCAGGATCATCCCAGAAACATCTAGTGTCATTAGTTCTATATGAATATTCCTTCTCCTGAGGCATAGCCGGTCTACATAGCAACAAACGAGTTCGGTAATAAAGAAACAAATACAAAGTAAATAATTAAATAATGAAATGAATAAATGAATAAATGATAAACCTTTAAGTGTTATATTAGTTGACTTTCATAAATCTCTGTGTCTTCAGTAGAACTGCAACGATTAGTCAATTCATTGATTAGTAGATGGACAGAATATTAATCCGCAGCTATTTTGGTAATCCTTCATCTTTGAGGTACAGCTTTTTTTCACTGTTTGGTAACTTGTTCCATTCTTTAGAACCCCTGAACATAACTGTACGTCTTAAGTACTCAGTCTTGGCTCGAGGGATAATCAACAGTCGGTTCTGCACAGACCGAGTGATGTGCGTGTGTGTTTCACCAAGGAAATTCAGTTGAGCGTAAAACGATGCTGGTGTACCTGAACGCACAGCTGTAACCATGAAAACAAGCAAGTTGTTGTGTAATTTCTTTTCCACTAAAGGCCATGACAGTGTTTCATGCATTGTAACAACTTTAGTGTTTGGTCCACAGCCAAGAGCAACTCTAGCAGCACTATTTTGGACTTCTTGCAGTTGATTGAGATGTGTTCTGTTAGCACTGGACCATATGACTGGACAATAGTCAAGATGAGACAACACTAATGATTCAACAACCTTCTTCATGTTTTCTTCAGAGACAACAGTAGAACACTTCTTACTGATTGCAATGCCCTCTTTCATTTTCTCAGTAATATCGTTGATATGCAGTGACCAAGACAGGTGTTCATCAAGAGTCATTCCTAAGAATCTGATCTGTTTAACTTGCTCCGGTTCCATGTGTTGCACAGAGAGGCGGAGCTGTTGATCTTTAGCTGATTTACATCTAATTATCATTGATTTAGATTCTGGTTTGTTTAAAACCATCTTGTTGTCAGTGACCCAGTCGTGCACAGCTTGTAGCTCAGCTCCTAATACACTGGTTAAGTCTCCATCAGTACAACCATCAGATGAGTAATAAACAGTCATGTGATCAGCATACATGACAATGGAGGACTGTTGTAAAACAAGAGGCAGATCATTTACAAAGATGGAAAACAGGAGCTGACCAAGGAAGCTACCCTGTGGCAATCCACAGACAACGTTTCTGACAGCAGAAAAGCAGCCATTGTAACAAACTGTTTGTCTCCTGCCAGATAGATAACTTCCCATCAGAAGAAGAGCCGAATCTGAGAACTTATAACATTCAAGTTTGTCAACCAGCAAGTTGCGACTGACCTCAAAGGCAGCAATGAAATCCATAAACACAGCCCCAACTGATTTACGCTCATCAAGTTCTTTGTACCAATCATCTGTCATGTGAACAAGAGCTGAGCAGGTAGAATGACCCGGTCTAAAAGCATGTTGACTCTCACTGATCAGTTTATTATCCATAAAGTACTTTAGAATCTGTTCATGGATCAGTTTCTCCAGGATGTGACTTAAGACAGGCAGCAGACTGACAGCTGTGCTGTTCTCTGCATTGAAGTGAGCACTTCTGTTCTTTGACATCGGAATGATTTTGGACTCTTTCCACTGAGATGGAAATACACCACGTTTGAGACACTGTTTCACTATGTGACGTACGGGAGCAGAGATGTGACTGGCTGCCTCTTTAAGCAGTCTGACGTCCATGTTGTCTGTTCCAGGAGAAATATCATCAGAGAGAGACGACAACAGATTTTCAACCTTTTTAACATCAACTGAGACAAAACTGAGTAAACATGTTTGTCTTTCATGATTCTTTCTTTTATGAGAAAACATGACAAAGATGGGCCTTCATACCTAACAGAATGTTTTAATTCCTCTATTTTATCAACATAATATTGATTAAAGTAAGTGGCAATCTCAGTGTCGTCTGTGATTAGACGTCCTTCTGATTCAATGTTGGTAACAGGAGAACATGAGTTCATCCCCATGAAGTCATTTAAAGTCTCCTGTATTTTCTTAATATCATTACCAGCTTTTCTGAGTCTCTGTTGTTCCTTTTTTGCAAAAATATCTTTTTCTAATTTATTACAAATATTCTGATAATGAATGGTCGATATTCTGAGAGCCTCTTTTGCATCAACTCTCTGTGACATTAAAGACTTTATCTCTTCGTCCATCCATGGTGCATCATCATTTTCAGCTGGGTCCCTCACTAAGGGGGCATGCTTGTTGGCTAGTTTGCTAAAGATGTCAGTGAACTTGGATAAAGCATGCTCAGGGTCTGATTCATTGTGTACTTCTGTCCACTGAGCCCTCCTGATGTCACTGATGTAACTGGCTTCATCAAACATCTCGTATGATCTCTGAAAGATAATCTCTTCTTTAAGTTTGGGAACATTTCTCTCCACAGTGACAGAAATGAGGTTATGATCACTACAACCTGTAGGTGTTGAAGTAATGTTTGAACATTCCCTCTTTGGAATATTTGTATATATATGGTCAATAATTTTTGTCTTTATGCCTTTATCATCAATCGTCACCCTAGTAGGCTGATCCATTACCTGGGTCATCCGACATTCAGTTAAAACAGAGTCAATTTTATTTTTTGGAGAAGATTCTTTCGCCCAATCAATGTTGAAGTCTCCCAGGAGGAAAATGTCCATCTTTTCTTTAGACACTGTTTTTATTCTTTCACAAATTCTGTCCAAATATGCAGCCTTGCTCTTTGGTGGTCTGTAACAACAACCCACTAAAACTGGTCTTTCATCATCAAGTTGAAGCTGAACCCAAATAATCTCTAAATCAGAGCACATTAAGTCTGTCCGTATTTTACCTGGGATCTGATCGTGAATGTAGAAAGCTACACCACCTCCTTTCGTTTTTCCGTCTTCTTTCTTGTTTCTATCTCTTCTGTAGAAACTGTAACCTTTAATACATAATTTACTGTCATCAAAACTGGGATCTAAATGGGTTTCGGAGAGTGCCAACACATGCATCTGATGATGTGTTAATATATGATAAATCTCATCAATCTTATTTCTCAGACTGTGTATGTTCAAATGAGCTACAGATAATATTTTGGGAATGTGAATCTCTGGCTGAGAGTCAGGATTGAGAGATGAAGAAGCCATGGGTATCTGAGTGTTATAACAGAATGGACTAATTATTAGATGTTCTTTCTGCTGAACTCTTGGTTTGACTTTTAATGTGTGTGTGTGTGTGTGTGTGTGTGTGTGTGTGTGTGTGTGTGTGTGTGTGTGTGTGTGTGTGTGTGTGTGTGTGTGTGTGTGTGTGTGTGTGTGTGTCGGCCCACAGCTGATGGTATCAGACTAATCTTTGTTGTTGTACCGTATCTTCAGCAGCAGGAGGCAGCATGAACTCGCCACACGATGAAGACCAGTCAGGATCCCTATGAGACACAAATAGAGCACAATTATTATAGAGACACACTGTCAGAGGTAAATATACATTCACTACTTTTGAGTGACTGTTTTAGTTAAGATTTTACATGGAAATCATAATAATCTGATAAAATAGACTTTGTTAATGTCACATGGCTGTGAAAATCAATCAAAGAAATAAATACTTTGTTCGAAATGTTTCTGAAAAAGAATAATAGTAAGAATATTAAAAAGGTTTAATTTATCATGCCAAAAACCCCTAGGGGTTAAAATAGCTGAAGACTCTTAATGAACTTAAAAATTTATTTAAAAAGGTTTATTACCATATAATAATAAAAACAGGCAAAAGGTAACTATAAAATGTCTAAAAGTCCTAAGGCTCTGTTCTGGGGAAATAGAAAATAACTACCAAAGTCCTGCAGATAGACCAAGCAGGTAGCTCCTGGTCTGAAAGGTGAAGCCAATGCAGATGTGACTTAACCCTGCGACTGTAATGGTCAGCAGGGGGCGACTGCAGTGGCTCCAAAAAGAAATCCAGTTATATGGACGTCTATGAGAAGCTTCTCACTTGATTCATTACCTCACAAAACACTGGTACCAGGTCTTCTTCAGTTCAGCATTATGTTCATTTTGTAAATCATGGTCCCAGTTCATTCAAATTTGATGATAAAACTAAAACTGCTTGGTGTGTCCTGATGGTTGAGTGGTTAGATTTACAGAGTATAGCCATAGATAGTGACGGCTATGGCTATACTCCAACTCATGGAAGTTAATTGTTACATTTTGGTCTCTAATAAAGGTTTGATGGCAGCAGACAAACTGCAGACTCAAGGCTTCAAAGAGTCCACAAACCAACAGGTGACGTTATGAAGTTACATCTATTAGTTTGACAGTCTATCAGATACACAAACACTCTGCAGCTGAAACACATAGATATAAATACTCACATTGTTGTGGAGTGTTTCAGGCTTCTGGGGTCGATCGTCTCCTGGTCTGATGCTTCAACTCTGGATGCTTAAATGCTTAAAAAGGCAAAACAATGTGAAATCAAATAAATTAGATCATATCTTAATATCACAAATAATTGAAATAGGAATATAATGATAAAAATGGCCCTTTTGTTCAAAGGAGAAAAAGTTAATTGTTAAATGATTTTAGACATCATTGATTTTGACTGAACAATTGATTCTTTTTTAAACAGGGGTCTGTCCTCTGCCACTCTGGTTTTCTCTCTACATGTTACCCCTGGGGCATTTCATCTACATATATGACACTCATTTGTACCTCTCTTCTTGTGATAATCACCTCAGCTTCAACAAGCATGTTTACAAAGCTGCTCTTTGTTTCTGCAGCTCAGGAGAATCTCCAAAATCAGTTCAGTTTTATTCAGACTGTCTCTCATGCTCTTATTTACTGTTTTATTTTACTCACTTTACTCTTCCTCGTATGTAGAGTTGCTAATTTTGCTTCTGTATTTCTTTCCCAATGTTCCAATATTATACATTATAGTCATTATCTCAATTCTTATTTTATTTATTGCTTTCTATATTTCTTTCCCAAGCTAAAGCTTTTTAATTGTTTTAAATTGGACTTGTTTTAAGACTCATATATAAATAAAAATGATTATTAGTACTTATTAACTAACTTACTCACCTGCTGTACGTGTCCGTGGTCACCTGATGCTGCTGTGAGAGGAAGATGCAGATTGATGAAGAAGCGTCGGGGAAACGTTGAGAGTGGATTTAAAGCTGCATCATCAGACGCTCTGTCAACACCAGCAACATCCTGTCTGCTTTAAATCTGACTCACCTGAAGCCTCACCCTGCAGAGTTACCTTTAAAACCCGCCCCTGTACATCTAGATTAGATTAGATTACATTCAATGTTACTGTCATTGTGTAGAGTAAAGAGAGCAGATAGCATCAAACCACAAATGCAAAAAGTACAGTATTATTTATAGAAGTGTGCGCTACAGTATAAGTGATGCAATATCGTCCAAGATGTAGTGATGAATAAAAACAGGAGTTACAATATATAAACATTATATATGTTAATAATTTATAGTTATAACAAACAACACTACTGTCAAAATAAACAGTCAATGTCACGAATCCCCTTTGACTCCAGCCTGCTGTTGTGTTTTCTTTACTTTCTGTTTTTGTGCTTGGTGTGTTTTTGTTTTGTCTGTCTGCTCTCCTGCTTTCCTGCTTTCCTGCTTTCCTGCTGTCCATGCACCTACTTTGCATCCTGAGACATCACCTGATATTTGAATGTTGTTTCCATCACAAACGAGTCTCTCCCTGCATCTGGGTTCAGCCAAAAATAGTGACACTCAAGTTTTTCTGTTTATGCATTTGTGAACTTCCTATAACAGAAGCCTTAAAACACCACTGTGCATTACAAGCTTTTTAACTAATTTGCCATTTTTTAAATTGATAATGAGAGACAAGTAATTAACACAAAGACACATACAGCACTGGACAAGACAATAGGCACAAGCAACAGAAGTGACTCATAGGCCCTTTCCTCAATGATGGTTCCCAGGAAGTTAACCGAACTCCATTGCCCGCTGTCTTCGGCGGGAGGCTCATCTACTCATATCATTTTTGATGAATAATATACTTTAATTGTATAAAATAATAATTGTCTACGTGTCTGTTTCTAGTCTAAAAACAGAGATATCTGTGCAGGGCAGAGGCAAATAGGACAGCTTCTCCTGTTTGCATATTGCAAATATCAAAGAGTTAACTTCCTCATGTCGCCCAGGGACAGCTCAGTGAAGGTGAGCATGGAAATAAGTAAATGTGTGTGTGTGTGTGTGTGTGGACGGTGGATGGGGTAATGATGATGGGTTTATTTAACCTTATATCAAAGATTTAAAAAAAAACCTTCTTCATATTCTGATATTCCCATGAGAAACCTGTCTTGTAATAAACCAAACTAGAACCCGAGGCTGCTGATAACCGCATCACTTTCTTATTATATTTCAACACTTTATTACTATTTATTCCTGTTATTATTACTCAATGTTTCACTAATGAATGTGTGTAGTTGTAAGAACCTAATAACTTCTTGCATTGAAACAATAACTTTGTTAGAATGAAGAAAGAAACGCTGCAGCTTATAGCAGCAATATTAAATAAAGTATTCATTATATTACATGAATGGTCGACATGGCATGTTTTTTTCTTAGTTTGGTTGATTTTGTGTTGTTCTGTGCATATTTGATGGTTGATCAGGGTTAGGGTAACATCTGTAATAGTTTAGATTAATAAATTGAGCCTTGACACCTTTGAACAGACTTTATTTTAATGTCTGGAACAAATGTAATAATGCTAATGAGCAATGTTTGATGTTGATTCTGTGAAACAATGAAAATGTTTTGTGAAAGAACAAGATAAACTGATGTTTTTAAGATAATTCTATTGTAAAACTAATTTTATAATAATAAATCCATTACTAATGAAAACATACTGTGATAATAATGAATAAAAAGTTTGCAATATGAAATGTGTCATCATCGAAGTAACACACTGCTGAATACTTGTGTATTATGAATATCTCTGTGTGTATATACAGTATATCATATTTTCCCTGCTGTGTCTTTCATATGAAAAGTAATGAAAGATTAAAAATCCATACATTCCATTTAGATGAGGGTTAGCTTGGGCTCCTCATTCATAATGTTGAAAAATGACCATTTATTAATTTCCAGTTTTAATATCTACACATTGCAGTTTTTTATATTGATCTGGTCATATCAACCTCGAAGGGATTCGAACCCTCAATCTTCTGATCCGAAGTCAGACGCCTTGTCCATTAGGCCACGTGGTCATGTAGACAGTGACGTGTACATTTGAACTGGGCCACGGTAGTAGTCTACCGACAAACAGTCAGGAGAAGCAAGACTTTGAAGATCAAGCTTTTGCCTTCATGGGATCCATGTGTGAGGTGATGGGGCACTGTTGCACATTCCATGAGTTGAAAACACTGCCAACTTTACATCTGAAGGATTTCAGGAGATGTCCTCCCTCTACAACAATTAAGCCTGGCCTGTACAGGGATCGAACCTGTGACCTTGGCGTTATTAGCACCACGCTCTAACCAACTGAGCTAACAGGCCTGCTGCTGCCATTCTATCTACACCCGCGTCGCTAATAGAATGAAAGACACTCATTTGCCTTTAAACAACTAGCGACCTGGTGGAACCAGGCTTGTAAAAGTCTTCAAGAAGGGGAATTAGCTCAAATGGTAGAGCGCTCGCTTAGCATGTGAGAGGTAGCGGGATCGATGCCCGCATTCTCCATTACCTTCTTTTCTGTAGAGCTGATTAGGATCCACTACTTTCTGTTTATAGGTTGATGTCCCACACGCACTATATTTCAAAAGGTTGTTTTGTTCTGTCACTGTGAAGCTTCCTTCATTAGAAACATGATTAGTCTGTTTGGAAGGAAACACACAAAGTGTGTGAATGTCTTTCTATCTTTGAGAGAACCACTTTCAGATATAAACCAGTGTTGTGAGGACATTTTGTGTGAGCAGTTTGATGCTTCAGACTTTGGAGCGCTGCTGAGGAATGCATCATGTTAATGAATGTCCTCACAAGGATATAAAGACAAACGTGTGTGTGTGTGTGTGTGTGTGTGTGTGTGTGTGTGTGTGTGTGTGCGTGTATAATCATGCCCTCAGTTTTGTAACTATGGTTACCATAGTAATTTGTGGAGGGTATAAACAGGAAGTGACGGACTAGCTGTGTGTTATTATTAAAACAGGTTTGTTCACATTTAGTCAAACAGTGTCATTAACAGTCAGCTGCTGTTAGCTGTTAGCTGTTAGCTGCTGTTAGCTGCTGATCAGCTGTTAGCTGCTGTTAGCTGCTGATCAGCTGTTAGCTGCTGATCAGCTGTTAGCTGCTGTTAGCTGCTGTTAGCTGCTGTTAGCTGCTGTTAGCTGCTGTTAGCTGCTGTTAGCTGCTGTTAGCTGCTGTTAGCTGCTGTTAGCTGTTAGCTGCTGTCTGCAGAGTCACATGATGAACGGACATCTGATCAGTGTGATACTGAAACTGAAACACACAGCCTCTTTCTTCTGTGTTCATGTTTAACATCAGTGTGTGTTTCATGTCCTCTGATGATGATTTGGGTTATATAAGTTCATGAATTACATTAGACTTGATTTATTGGTTGTTTCTTTAAAGTCCGAGCAAAGTAAGAATAAATATGTGTTCTGAGTTTGACATACCACAGAAAAGTGTGTTGTTAACCACCCTGCCAAATTTGAATGATTAAAAAAATTGCCAAATATATAAAATTAGGCTTCAAAGTTGTGTAAAAGTCTGCCTATTTCTCTGCTCCCAAACGCTGTGGGCGTGGCCGCCGAGTCCGCTGAAGCCCCGCCCCCTACCAAGTGTCACCTGTCAATCAAAGTCACCACCTCTACCAGAAACATGGACGCTAGAGCTGAGAGCTTTCTGCTGCTAACTCAGCTGCTAGCTCGGCGGCTAACTCAGCTAACTGGCTAACTGTAGACTGTAGTAGTAGTAGTGTGCGCTGAATGTATTTATACCTCTACAGCAGCAGGGCGGGTTTATGCTAAGCCTAGCTCCACAATTCAAATCTAAATGGATGAAATGCTTTTTACACCTTTTTTAGAAATACATTTATGACCTATTTAATGTGTTTAGAAGAAAATGTCTGAATTCACTTTACAGTCTTTAATTGTTTCAAGTTAAAATTGCTTTTAAAAAAAAGCAACAAAAAAAAACCAACATCATCTTGTTAACAATCATTTATTTAATGTTTAATGAACACACACATCAAGTCATTCTGGTGAGCAGGAATTTCACTACTCCACTGTAGCACATTCAATATTAATATATGTTCATATTTTAACTGTAAGCTGTTTATCTGCAACGCTCCTGCTTCTAATCAGGCACATTTGTTGCATGTCAAACCCAGTTTCCTGTTGGCCAGCTGTTCAATAAAAAGGTAAAAAAATAGAATATTTAAAACTTAATAAGACTTAAAAACTCAGTAACAGACAATGAAGACCTTATATAAATGATATAAATGATATAAATGATATAACATTTCCAAAATACTTAACTACAAAATTTCAGTTTAGAAATGTAAAAACTTTCCCAGCTGCTGCGCAACACTCTGATATATAATAACTGGGCTTTACATACAGATACTAACACAGTAAACAACAAATATCTCATTTATATACATGAACAATGAATTTAAATAAAAAAAACTATAAAAATACAAAACAAAGTAGTTTACACCACATACTGGAACAAAGGGAAACACCAGGCTGCTTGTAGCTTGATTTGAGCCTTTTATCCCTGCAGACACTGATGCAGTTGATTATATAATGTGACATTAAATGGAGGCATTAAGGAGGACGAGGTTCTGTTTAACTGGACTGCAACAGTTATTAACATGATATCTGTAACTGAAGTGATGAAGTTACACCCTGGTGCTCATCTAAAAACTGAGAGTGGCTTGGTAGCCGAGTGGTTGGCCTGCCACATAAAGGCAAGGCAGCTTTATTTATACAGAGCATTTCATACACAATGGCAACTCAATGTTTACATAAAACAAACATTTAACAGTAAGAATTGGAAATAAAAAACATAAAAACATAAAAACATGCAATTTGAGGAATAAAAATGAAACCCGATAATAGTGAAAACATAGAAATTCAAATTCTTCTGACCACACAGACAACCACCTAACACTATCTCTCCCATAGACCCTCATCATGTTCTACCAGACGGCCCTCTGGCTCTCTGGACTTGTTTCCCATGATTAAAGGCAGCGTCCCTGGTTCCCTCTCTCTTTCCTATCAGCCTCTATGCCATGTACTGTGAAAAAACAAACAATGAATCTAATAATAAACAACCTAATTCTAGTAGTTAGTATGTATTTTACATGTAGCCGGTCATCAGATCACGTTCTGCTGCCAGGACGTCTAGGAGCCGCCAGCAGAATGACGACACATTGGGTAAAAATACTTGGCCAACTGTCTTAGATCATATTCTGTCTATTGGAGCTTTTCCACTCTACAGTTCTAGCTCTACTCGGCTCGACTTGACTCAGTTTGGTACCAGGAACCTTTTCCATTACTATAGTTCCTACTCAACGTGAGCGGGGTCGTCATAGCAACGCTGCATTAAACTGCCGTGACTTTGGAGGTGATGGTGTACTTGCTGCTGTATGAGGCTTTCTGTCTCACACAAAGCAAGAGAAGAGAAACCAATCTCTGTAACGCTGTTGTTGGTATTTAAAAATGCCGGGTTTGATTCTTGTGTGGGACGCCTCATGACTCTTCCAGTGACTCTCTGACCAATCAGTGGCCGGCAGTCTGTTGACGTCACATTTAGTATCCGCTCGGCTCGCTTGGAACCTCGGCAGAGCAGATACTAAAAAAGCAGCAGGTACCAGGTACTATCCCTGATGGAGGAGCAGGTACCAGGTACTATCCCTGATGGAGGAGCAGCAGGTACCAGGTACTATCCCTGATGGAGGAGCAGGTACCAGGTACTATCCTGATGGAGGAGCAGGTACCAGGTACTATCCCTGATGGAGCAGCAGGTACCAGGTACAATCCCTGATGGAGCAGCAGGTACCAGGTACTATCCCTGATGGAGGAGCAGGTACCAGGTTCTATCCCTGATGGAGCAGCAGGTACCAGGTACTATCCCTGATGGAGACGCAGAATAAACAGAGTAGAGTTGAGTCGTGCTAGAACTGTGTAATGGAAAAGCACCATATGATACCTCTTGGAAAATATCTGACATACCAGTAATAGTATGAATTTCTTCACTCTGGTCAAATCTTTGTCACATGTCTCGTGCATGTAGACGATTGATCCGAGCTCGTAATTTAACGTGCATTAAGAAAGAACTCCTGATTCACATCATCTTTGCATCTTCAGGATCATCACAGAAACATCTACTGTCATTAGTTCTATATGAATATTCCTTCTCCTGAGGCATAGCCGGTCTACATAGCAACAAACGAGTTCGGTAATAAAGAAACAAATACAAAGTGAAAAAAATGAATAAATGAATAAATGATAAACCTTTAAGTGTCATATTAGTTAACTTTCATAAATCTCTGTGTCTTCAGTAGAGCTTCAATGATTAGTCAATTTATTGATTAGTAGATGGACAGAATATTAATCCGCAGCTATTTTGGTCATCCTTCATCTTTGAGGATGTACACAACTTTACATTTTAAGTGACCAGTTCAGACCAGATGTCCTTAATTGTAAGTCTTAAGTCACCAGTAACTCTACTGATAACAAACAGTCTGTTCTGTTTAGACCGAGTGCTGTACATGTGCGTTTCACCACAGTACTTCAGTTGAGCTGAAAAAGATGCTGGTCTACCTGAACGCACAGCTATCCTCATGAAATCAAACAAGTTGTTCCATGATTTGTCTTCTACTAAAGGCCATGACAATGATTCAACATCAGTTCGGGGTCCACAGCCAAGAGCAACTCTAGCAGAACTTTTTTCATTACTATGATCAAATGAGTAATATACCGTCATGTGATCAGCATACATGACAATGGAGGACTGTTGTAAAACAAGAGGCAGATCATTTACAAAGATGGAAAACAGGAGCTGACCAAGGAAGCTACCCTGTGGCAATCCACAGACAACGTCTCTGACAGCAGAAAAGCAGCCATTGTAACAAACTGTTTGTCTCCTGCCATATAGATAACTTCCCATCAGAGAAAGAGCCGAATATGAGAAGTTATAACATTCAAGTTTGTCAACCAGCAAATTGTGACTGACCTCAAAGGCAGCAATGAAATCCATAAACACAGCCCCAACTGATTTATGCTCATCAAATTTCTTGTACCAATCATATGTCATGTAAACAAGAGCTGAGCAGATAGAATGACCCGGTCTAAAAGCATGTTGATGTTTAGTGATCAGTTTATTATCCATAAAGTACTTTAGAATCTGTTCATGGATCAGTTTCTCCAGGATGTGACTTAAGACAGGCAGCAGACTGACAGCTGTGCTGTTCTCTGCACTGAAGTGAGCACTTCTGTTCTTTGACATCGGAATGATTTTGGACTCTTTCCACTGAGATGGAAATACACCACATTCCACACACTGGTTCACTATGTGACGTACGGGAGCAGAGATGTGACTGGCTGCCTTTTTAAGCAGTCTGACGTCCATGTTGTCTGTTCCAGGAGAAATATCATCAGAGAGAGACGACAACAGACTCTCAACCTTTTCAACGTCAACTGAGACAAACCTGAGTGAACATTGTTTGTCTTTCATGATTCTTTCTTTTATGAGTTTACGTGACAAAGACTGGCCTTCATTCCTAACAAAACATTTTAATTCCTCTGTTTTATAATATCGATTAAAGTAATTGGCAATCTCAGTGTCGTCTGTGATTAGACATCCTTCTGATTCTATGTTGGTAACAGGAGAACATGAGTTCATCCCCATGAAGTCATTTAAAGTCTCCTGTTTTTCCTCAATATCATTATCAGCTTCTCTGAGTCTCTTTTGTTCCTTTTTTGTAGAAATAGCTTTTTCTACTTTATTACAAATATCCCCATAACAACTGGCTGATTGTCTGAATTTCTTTTTTGCATCATCTCTGTCTAACAATAAAGACTTTATCTCTTCGTCCAGCCATGGTGCATCATCATTTTCAGCTGGGTCCCTCACTAAGCGGGCATGCTTGACTGTTAGATTGCTAAAGATGCCAATGAACTTGGATAAAGCATCCTCAGGGTCTGATTCATTGTGTACTTCTGCCCACTGAGCCCTCCTGATGTCACGGATGTAACTGGCTTCATCAAACATCTCGTATGATCTCTGAATGATAATATCTTCTTTAAGTTTGGGATCATTTCTCTCCACAGTGACAGAAATGAGATCATGATCACTACAACCTGTAGGTGTTGAAGTAATGTCTGAACATCTCAGAGGAATATTTGTATATATATGGTCAATAATAGTTGATGACTTGATGCCTTTATTACCAATCCTCACACTAGTAAACTTATCCATTACCTGGGTCATCCGACATTCAGTTAAAACAGAGAAATTTGTTTGTTCCTTTGATTTTTTCGCCCAATCAATGTTGAAGTCTCCCAGGAGGAAAATGTCCATGTTTTCTTCAGACAACACTGTTTCTATTTTTTCACAAATTCTTTCCAAATATGCAGCGTTGCTATCTGGTGGTCTGTAACAACAACCCACTAAAACTGGTCTTTCATCATCCAGTTGAAGCTGAACCCAAATAATCTCTAAATCAGAGCACATTAAGTCTGTCCGTATTTTACCTGGGATCTGATCGTGAATGTAGAAAGCTACACCACCTCCATTCTTGTTTCTATCTCTTCTGTACAAACTGTAACCTTTAATATATAATTCACTGTCATCAAAACTTGGGTCTAAATGTGTTTCGGAGAGTGCCAACACATGAATATTATGAAGTGCTAATATATGATAAATCTCATTAATCTTATTTCTCAGACTGCATATGTTCAAATGAGCTAGAGAAAATATTTTGGGAATGTGAATCTCTGGCTGAGAGTCAGGATTGAGAGGTGAAGAAGCCATGGATATCAGAGTGCAATAACAGAATGGACTAATTATTAGATGTTCTTTCTGCTGAACTCTTGGTTTGACTTTTAATGTGTGTGTCGGCCCACAGCTGATGGTATCAGACTAATCTTTGATGTTGTACCGTATCTTCAGCAGCAGGAGGCAGCATGAACTCGCCACACGATGAAGACCAGTCAGGTTCCCTATGAGACACAAATAGAGCACAATTATTATAGCAACACACTGTCAGAGGTAAATATACTTCTGTAGGATCTACTGAAAAACACTGATGATAAATACTCACGTTTTTCTGCAGTGACTCGTCTGGTGGTTCAGCTCTGGATGCCTCACAGTTCTGTGTTTAACTTTTGGTGAAACACGATCGTAACAAAGTATTAGATTCTTTTCATTATGAATGACTACGTTGCCTATAGACACAAATTTGTGTCAATACAAACTGAATGCACGACTCAAACCATCAGGAGCATGTCTTAGCTTTACACTAGAGATATTGTTATTATTACAAAAACAACATAACAGCAAACCACACTGCATGTACGATGCTGTACTCACTGTCTGTCCAACAGGCTCGTTCACGTCCAGCTCAGAGGAAGTCTACCAAACGGTAACCTGTTATCTGGATTAAAAAAGATTCATTTATTTGTTGTATTACTGTACATACTTGTTGCTGTGTGTATTGTAACATTAAAGCACAGAGTTTACTTGGATGTAATGAAAACTATGTCAATGAAAAAGTGCTGTAGATTATTCACATCTATTACTTAAGTAGAAGTAGCAGTACAACAATGTACAAATACTACATTACAAGTAAAAGTTCTATTAAATATTTTAAGTATGTAAATTCATTGAAATAAGAATATAATGACAAAAAATGGCTCAATGTCCAGATGTTTTCACAGCTCTTTTGTTCAAGGGAGAGAAAAATGAATCACTAGATGATTTTTGATATAATTTATGTAAAGCAGGAAAGGAAAGGTTTACTTCCATTAAATTTAGGTTCATTGACTTAATATTTATCTTAAAGATAAAAGAAGCTTAAGTTTAACTCCTCCTTCCTATAGTGAGTAAAACCAAAGATCAGATCATTAAGACATATGTGAAGATGAATCAGGCGTAATGTCTGTGATGTGTTGTGTAAAGTAGCAGATGACTAATCTCATCAGTATGCAGGCCACAGAAGATTCCAGGAAGTCCCAGAACTGACAGTAAATAGCATGATGTGGTCGTACTAATTAATATGTGCAGTAGTCAGGATCACAGTACAAACCCAAATTTTCATTTATCAGTATTGAACATAACTTTAGTCTCATCATAAGTCAAAAACACGTCTGTTTATGAATCTGGTTTAAAATGACCCAAAATGATCTTTATGGCCCTACAATAAATGATCGTCAGTCATACTTAACAGTATTATCCCTTCAACATTTAACTAACAATGTACTATATATGTTATTATATTATAATACAATAACGTTCTCACACTGGCTAATGGGTACTTTGATACTTTAAGTACATTTTACTAAAGAATACTATAATTTTGGTAAAATTTGAATGCAAGCCTCAAACAAATGAAACACATGCTGAGTTAGTTTGTACTTACTGTGGAAAATCTGAGAGTGGATTTAAAGCTTTAAAGTTGGATGATCAGAAGCTCCGTCAAACCCGACTATGTTCAATGCCGCCGTGTCTGAATAATGTGAATAATTTGCGGCTTCACACTTCACACCTTTAAAACCCGCCCTATAGTTCATTGGTGTTATGTAATGATGATTATTCTGGAAGGTAACAACAAACAATACCATTGTCAAGATAAACAGTCAATCCAGTTTTTCTGCTTACAGTTTGTGAACTCAGACTTCCTAAAACAGCATCTTTAAAAAAACACTGTTACATGTTTGGTAACTAATTGGTTTTTGTTTTTTTAGATTAATAATGCAAAACAAATGATGAATGAAACAAATGATTAATACAAAGACACATACGACACAGGACAAAACAACAGGTGGAAGTAACAGAAGAGACTTTCAACAATGAGAACTGAATGACTTTTAACCTGAAGGCTCCTCCAACCTGAGTCTGTCACAACCTGGAAGGTCTAAATTTCAGGTTCTGTTTATATATTCAATTTAATACAGTTTTATTTATATGGTGCCAAAACACAGCTGAAGTTATCTCATGGAACTCATTTAGAGCCGGTTGAGACTGTACTCTAGACCCAACATTCCCCCATGAGCAACACTGACAGCAGCAAAGGAAAACTTCAAGGTGGACGGCCTTCTGCCTGGACCGGCTGGGTTAAGAGAAAAAAGGAGAGAGACACACAGAGAGGTTTAATAATAACAACAATAAAAAATAAAAGAAATATGACTAATAATAATAATTGCAGACATGTTCGTCAAGCTGCAGATATAGTTTTGAGCATTTCTGTCAGACTGTAGTTGGACCACACTGTGAGTGTTTCTGGGCTTCTTTAACCTGAGTGTAGTCTTGCAGGCAGGTCACTGGATTTGAGGGTTTTACCTTTCATAGTGTTTGATTTGGGTTCACAATCCTGGGCATCAGGAGGAGCATGAGGCGCCCTCCTGAACCTGTGAACCAATCAACCTGTCAATCACCACGTAGCCACGCCCTAATGCATACCCTGCTTTATCGTCACATATAAAATCAGGGAGGCCAAAATGTCCCAAATGAACATCATACTGCATTGAAGAAGGCTTTAAACTAGCGATTGAGACCATAAACACATTTTGAAAACGTTTACTGAGGTTAGAAATCAAGTGAGAAGTTGGTGAATTCTCCATTGACTTGTATAGAGACGGAAGTCCTTTTGACACCAAAACGGTCGCCCCCTGGTGGCCTTTTGATAGAATGCAGTTTTAAGTTACTTCCACGTTGTCCTCATTTCAGAGGACCAGAACTCCCCACCTGGTAAATACACATATTCCCAGACAACATCCTCTGACATTCTTGGACCCTCCACAGAGATTTTAACCCTGTGATGAATGAATGAGAGAGGTGTTGAGAAATGTTTAAGATATAATTAAAAGAAAATATTAATACAATGACAGTGAGGAAAGTCTGCCCACTAGACTGATATGGACCATTGACTGTACTGATAAAATGAAAATTAATCAATCTATCCAGAGTTGTGAGGACATTTTGGTTCTCACAGTTTCAAAGAGCGCTGCTGAGGAATGCATCATGTTAATGAATGTCCTCACAAGGATATAAAGACAAAGGCAGTGTACAAAGGTGTGTATGTGTGTGTGTGGGTGTGTCTGTCTGTGTGTGTTTGTGTGTGTGTGTGTGTGTGTGTGTGTGTGTGTGTGTGTGTGTGTGTGTGTGTGTGTGTGTGTGTGTGTGTGTGTGTGTGTGCATGTATGATCATGCCTTCAGTTTTGTAACTATGGTTACCATAGTAATTTGTGGAGGGTATAAACAGGAAGTGACGGACTAGCTGTGTGTTATTTTTAAAACAGGTTTGTTCACATTCAGTCAAACAATGTCATTAACAGTCAGCTGCTGATCAGCTGTTAGCTGCTGATCAGCTGTTAGCTGTTAGCTGCTGTTAGCTGTTAGCTGCTGTTAGCTGTTAGCTGCTGTTAGCTGCTGTTAGCTGCTGATCAGCTGTTAGCTGCTGTTAGCTGCTGATCAGCTGCTGTTAGCTGTTAGCTGCTGTTAGCTGCTGTTAGCTGTTAGCTGCTGTCTGCAGAGTCACATGATGAACGGACATCTGATCAGTGTGATGCTGAAACTGAAACACACAGCCTCTTTCTTCTGTGTTCATGTTTAACATCAGTGTGTGTTTCATGTCCTCTGATGATGATTTGGGTTATATAAGTTCATGAATTACATTAGACTTGATTTATTGGTTGTTTCTTTAAAGTCCGTGTAAAGTAAGAATAAATATGTGTTCTGAGTTTGACATACCACAGAAAAGTGTGTTGTTAACCATCCTGCCAAATGTGAATGATTATAAATATATAATTAATCTAATTATTAATTATAATTAATATATGAAATTAGGCTTCAAAGTTGTGTAAAAGTCTGCCTTTTTCTCTGCTCCCAATCGATGTGGGCGTGGCCGCCGAGTCCGCTGAAGCCCCGCCCCCTACCAAGTGTCACCTGTCAATCAAAGTAACCACCTCTACCAGAAACATGGACGCTAGGTCTGAGAGCTTTCTTCTGTTAGCTCAGCTGCTAGCTCGGTGGCTAACTCCGCTAACTGGCTACCTGTAGACTGTAGTAGTAGTGTGTGCTGAATGTATTTATACCTCTACAGCAGCAGGGCGGGTTTATGCTAAGTCTAGCTCCACAATTCAAATCTAAATGGTTGAAATGCTTTTTACACCTTTTTTAGAAATACATTTATGACCTATTTAATGTGTTTAGAAGAAAATGTCTGAATTCACTTTACAGTCTTTAATTGTTTCAAGTTAAAATTGCTTTAAAAAAAAACAAACATAAGAAAACATCATCTTGTTAACAATAATTTATTTAGTGTTTAATGAACACACACATCAAGTCATTCTGGTGAGCAGGACTTTCACTACGCCACTGTAACACATTCAATATTAATATATGTTCATATTTTAACTGTAAGCTGTTTATCTGCAACGCTCCTGCTGCTAATCAGGCACATTTGTTGCATGTCAAACCCAGTTTCCTGTTGGCCAACTGTTCAATAAAAAGGCAAAAAAATAGAATATTTAAAACTTAATAAGACTTAAAAACTCAGTAACAGACAATGAAGACCTTATATAAATGATATAAATGATATAAAATTTCCAAAATACTTAACTACAAAATTTCAGTTTAGACATTTAAAAACTTTCCCAGCTGCTGCACAACACTCTGATATATAATAACTGGGCTTTACATACAGATACTAACACAGTAAACAACAAATATCTCATTTATATACATGAACAAAGTCATTAAACCATGAATTTAAATAAAAAAACAATAAAAATACAAAAACAAAGTATTTTACACCACACACTGGAACAAAGGAAAACACCAGGCTGCTTGTAGCTTGATTTGAGCCTTTTATCCCTGCAGACGCAACAGCTATTAACACGATATCTGCAACTAAAGTGATGAAGTTACACCCTGGTGCTTATCTAAAGTGGCTTGGTAGCCGAGTGGTTGGCCTGCCACATAAAGGCAAGGCAGCTTTATTTATACAGAGCATTTCATACACAATGGCAACTCAATGTTTACATAAAACAAACATTTAACAGTAAGAATTGGAAATAAAAAACATAAAAACATAAAAACATGCAATTAGAGAAATAAAAATGAAACCCGATAATAGTGAAAACATAGAAATTCTAATTCTTCCGACCACACGGACAACCACCTAACACTATCTCTCCCATAGAACCTTATCATGTTCTACCAGATGGCCTCACCATAGACAATAAACTGACATTCGATCAACACATCACCAACATACACAAAAGGTCCCAACAGAGACTCCATGTAATCCGCAAACTCCATGCCCTCTGTCACTACTGTACACCAGCATCATCCAAACCATCCTCCTGTACTGTTCACCCTGTTTTTACAACATGCTGTCCACCGCTAACAGGAACAAACTGACAAAAATAACACACACCGCATCCAAGATCATCAGCAAGAGCTTGGTCCCGTCTGCCATCTCAGCACTCAATAACCTCATATGGACCCAGCCCTCCTGAGTGTTATATATATATGTGTCGGTTGATTAATGTCTGGTAGTGTTTGTGTAGTATATGTGTATTACATGTTGCTCAATGTTTAGTGGTGTCGTACAGTGTGTGTGTGTATGTATATTGCTTCAATGTTGGTGGGGTTTCTTCAACCCATCAGTAGCTGACAGTCTGTGAAATTTCCCTCTGGGGATAATAAATGAATATCTAAATCTAAATATCTAAAAAAACAACTTAATTCTAGTAGTTAGTATGTATTTTACATGTAGCCGGTCATCAGATCATGTTCTGCTGCCAGGACGTCTAGGAGCCGCCAGCAGAATGACGACACATTGGGTAAAAATACTTGGCCAACTGTCTTAGATCATATTCTGTCTATTGGAGCTTTTCCACTCTACAGTTCTAGCTCTACTCGACTCGGCTCGACTCGGTTTGGTACCAGGAACCTTTTCCATTACAAAAAAGTACCTCCTCAACGTGAGCGGGATCGTCATAGCAACGCTGCTTTAAACTGCTGTGACTTTGGAGGTGATGGTGTACTTGCTGCTGTATGAGGCTTTCTGTCTCACACAAAGCAAGAGAAGAGAAACCAATCTCTGTAACGCTGTTGTTGGTATTTAAAAATGCCGGGTTTGATTCTTGTGTGGGACGGCTCATGACTCTTCCAGTGACTCTCTGACCAATCAGTGGCCGGTAGTCTGTTGACGTCACATTTAGTATCGGCTCGGCTCGCTTGGAACCTCGGCAGAGCAGATACTAAAAAAGTACCAGGTACCAGGTACTATCCCTGATGGAGCACCAGGTACCAGGTACTATCCCTGATGGAGCAGCAGGTACCAGGTACTATCCCTGATGGAGCAGCAGGTACCAGGTACTATCCCTGATGGAGGAGCAGGTACCAGGTACTATCCCTGATGGAGCAGCAGGTACCAGGTACTATCCCTGATGGAGGAGCAGGTACCAGGTACTATCCCTGATGGAGGAGCAGGTACCAGGTACTATCCCTGATGGAGCAGCAGGTACCAGGTACTATCCCTGATGGAGGAGCAGGTACCAGGTACTATCCCTGATGGAGCAGCAGCAGGTACCAGGTACTATCCCTGATGGAGCAGCAGGTACCAGGTTCTATCCCTGATGGAGCAGCAGGTACCAGGTACTATCCCTGATGGAGCAGCAGGTACCAGGTACTATCCCTGATGGAGGAGCAGGTACCAGGTACTATCCCTGATGGAGCAGCAGGTACCAGGTACTATCCCTGATGGAGGAGCAGGTACCAGGTACTATCCCTGATGGAGCAGCAGGTACCAGGTACTATCCCTGATGGAGCAGCAGCAGGTACCAGGTACTATCCCTGATGGAGGAGCAGGTATCAGGTACTATCCCTGATGGAGCAGCAGCAGGTACCAGGTACTATCCCTGATGGAGCAGCAGGTACCAGGTACTATCCCTGATGGAGGAGCAGGTACCAGGTACTCTCCCTGATGGAGCAGCAGGTACCAGGTACTATCCCTGATGGAGGAGCAGGTACCAGGTACTATCCCTGATGGAGGAGCAGGTACCAGGTACTATCCCTGATGGAGGAGCAGGTACCAGGTACTATCCCTGATGGAGCAGCAGGTACCAGGTACTATCCCTGATGGAGGAGCAGGTACCAGGTTCTATCCCTGATGGAGCAGCAGGTACCAGGTTCTATCCCTGATGGAGCAGCAGGTACCAGGTACTATCCCTGATGGAGCAGCAGGTACCAGGTACTATCCCTGATGGAGGAGCAGGTACCAGGTACTATCCCTGATGGAGAAGCAGGTACCAGGTACTATCCCTGATGGAGCAGCAGCAGGTACCAGGTACTATCCCTGATGGAGCAGCAGCAGGTACCAGGTACTATCCCTGATGGAGGAGCAGGTATCAGGTACTATCCCTGATGGAGCAGCAGCAGGTACCAGGTACTATCCCTGATTGAGCAGCAGGTACCAGGTTCTATCCCTGATGGAGGAGCAGGTACCAGGTTCTATCCCTGATGGAGCAGCAGGTACCAGGTACTATCCCTGATGGAGCAGCAGGTACCAGGTACTATCCCTGATGGAGGAGCAGGTACCAGGTACTATCCCTGATGGAGGAGCAGGTACCAGGTACTATCCCTGATGGAGGAGCAGGTACCAGGTACTATCCCTGATGGAGCAGCAGGTACCAGGTTCTATCCCTGATGGAGCAGCAGTTACCAGGTACTATCCCTGATGGAGGAGCAGCAGGTACCAGGTACTATCCCTGATGGAGGAGCAGGTATCAGGTACTATCCCTGATGGAGCAGCAGCAGGTACCAGGTACTATCCCTGATGGAAGAGCAGGTATCAGGTACTATCCCTGATGGAGCAGCAGCAGGTACCAGGTACTATCCCTGATTGAGCAGCAGGTACCAGGTTCTATCCCTGATGGAGGAGTAGGTACCAGGTTCTATCCCTGATGGAGCAGCAGGTACCAGGTACTATCCCTGATGGAGCAGCAGGTGCCAGGTACTATCCCTGATGGAGGAGCAGGTACCAGGTCCTATCCCTGATGGAGGAGCAGGTACCAGGTACTATCCCTGATGGAGGAGCAGGTACCAGGTACTATCCCTGATGGAGCAGCAGGTACCAGGTACTATCCCTGATGGAGCAGCAGCAGGTACCAGGTACTATCCCTGATGGAGCAGCAGGTACCAGGTACTATCCCTAATGGAGCAGCAGGTACCAGGTACTATCCCTGATGGAGCAGCAGGTACCAGGTACTATCCCTGATGGAGGAGCAGGTACCAGGTACTATCCCTGATGGAGAAGCAGGTACCAGGTACTATCCCTGATGGAGCAGCAGCAGGTACCAGGTACTATCCCTGATGGAGCAGCAGCAGGTACCAGGTACTATCCCTGATGGAGGAGCAGGTATCAGGTACTATCCCTGATGGAGCAGCAGCAGGTACCAGGTACTATCCCTGATTGAGCAGCAGGTACCAGGTTCTATCCCTGATGGAGGAGCAGGTACCAGGTTCTATCCCTGATGGAGCAGCAGGTACCAGGTACTATCCCTGATGGAGCAGCAGGTACCAGGTACTATCCCTGATGGAGGAGCAGGTACCAGGTACTATCCCTGATGGAGGAGCAGGTACCAGGTACTATCCCTGATGGAGGAGCAGGTACCAGGTACTATCCCTGATGGAGCAGCAGGTACCAGGTTCTATCCCTGATGGAGCAGCAGTTACCAGGTACTATCCCTGATTGAGCAGCAGGTACCAGGTTCTATCCCTGATGGAGGAGCAGGTACCAGGTTCTATCCCTGATGGAGCAGCAGGTACCAGGTACTATCCCTGATGGAGCAGCAGGTACCAGGTACTATCCCTGATGGAGCAGCAGGTACCAGGTTCTATCCCTGATGGAGGAGCAGGTACCAGGTACTATCCCTGATGGAGGAGCAGGTACCAGGTACTATCCCTGATGGAGCAGCAGGTACCAGGTTCTATCCCTGATGGAGCAGCAGTTACCAGGTACTATCCCTGATGGAGCAGCAGCAGGTACCAGGTACTATCCCTGATGGAGGAGCAGGTACCAGGTACTATCCCTGATGGAGCAGCAGCAGGTACCAGGTACTATCCCTGATGGAGCAGCAGGTACCAGGTACTATCCCTGATGGAGCAGCAGCAGGTACCAGGTACTATCCCTGATGGAGGAGCAGGTACCAGGTACTATCCCTGATGGAGGAGCAGGTACCAGGTACTATCCCTGATGGAGCAGCAGCAGGTACCAGGTCCTATCCCTGATGGAGGAGCAGGTACCAGGTACTATCCCTGATGGAGGAGCAGGTACCAGGTACTATCCCTGATGGAGCAGCAGCAGGTACCAGGTACTATCCCTGATGGAGGAGCAGGTACCAGGTACTATCCCTGATGGAGGAGCAGGTACCAGGTACTATCCCTGATGGTGACGCAGAATAAACAGAGTCGAGTCGAGCCAGAACTGTGTAGTGGAAAAGCTCCATATGATACCTCTTGGAAAATATCTGACATACCAGTAATAGTATAAATATCTTCACTCTGGTCAAATCTTTGTCACATGTCTCGTGCATGTAGACGATTGATCCGAGCTCGTAATTTAACGTGCATTAAGAAAGAACTCCTGATTCACATCAACTTTGCATCTTCAGGATCATCACAGAAACAAATAGTGTCATTAGTTCTATATGAATATTCCTTCTCCTGAGGCATAGCCGGTCTACATAGCAACAAACGAGTTCGGTAATAAAGAAACAAATACAAAGTGAAAAAAATGAATATATGAATATATGATTAACCTTAATGTGTAATATTAGTTAACTTTCATAAATCTCTGTGTCTTCAGTAGAGCTGCAATGATTAGTCAATTTATTGATTAGTAGATGGACAGAATATTAATCCGCAGCTATTTTGGTAATCCTTCCTCGGACCGGATGTACGCAATTGTACATCTTAAGTCACCAGTTACTCTACCGATAACAAAGAATCTGTTCTGTTTAGACCGAGTGCTGTACATGTGCGTTTCACCACAGAACTTCAGTTGAGCTGAAAAAGATGCCGGTGTACCTGAACGCACAGCTATCCTCATGAAATCAAACAAGTTGTTCCATGATCTGTCTTCTACTAAAGGCCATGACAGTGGTTCAACATCAGTGTTGAATCCATAACCAAGAGCAACTCTAGCAGCACTATTTTCACTATCATTACTACGATCAGATGAGTAATAAACAGTCATAGGATCAGCATACACGACAATGGAGGACTTTTCTAAAACAAGAGGCAGATCATTTACAAAGATGGAAAACAGGAGCTGACCAAGGAAGCTACCCTGTGGCAATCCACAGACAACGTCTCTGACAGCAGAAAAGCAGCCATTGTAACAAACTGTTTGTCTCCTGCCATATAGATAACTTCCCATCAGAAGAAGAGCCGAATATGAGAAGTTATAACATTCAAGTTTGAGAAACAGCAAATCGTGACTGACCTCAAAGGCAGCAATGAAATCCATAAACACAGCCCCAACTGATTTACACTCATCAAGTTCTTTGTACCAATCATCTGTCATGTGAACAAGAGCTGAGCAGGTAGAATGACCCGGTCTAAAAGCATGTTGATGTTCACTGATCAGTTCATTATCCATAAAGTACTTTAGAATCTGTTCATGGATCAGTGTCTCCAGGATGTGACTTAAGACAGGCAGCAGACTGACAGCTGTGCTGTTCTCTGCATTGAAGTGAGCACTTCTGTTCTTTGACATCGGAATGATTTTGGACTCTTTCCACTGAGATGGAAACACACCACGTTCCAGACACTGGTTCACTATGTGACATATGGGAGCAGAGATGTGACTGGCTGCCTCTTTAAGCAGTCTGACGTCCATGTTGTCTATTCCAGGAGAAATATCATCAGAGAGAGACGACAACAGACTCTCAACCTTTTCAACGTCAACTGGGACAAAACTGAGTGAACATTGTTTGTCTTTCATGATTCTTTCTTTTATGAGTTTACGTGATGAAGACCGGCCTTCATTTCTCACAGAACGTTTTAATTCCTCTGTTTTATCAACATAATATTGATTAAAGCAATTGGCAATCTCAGTGTCGTCTGTGATTAGACGTCCTTCTGATTCTATGTTGGTAACAGGAGAACATGAGTTCATCCCCATGAAGTCATTTAAAGTCTCCTGTTTTTCCGCAATATCATTATCAGCCTCTCTGGGTCTCTGTTGTTCCTTTTTTGTAGAAATAGCTTTTTCTACTTTATTACAAATATCCCCATAACAACTGGCTGATTGTCTGAATTTCTTTTTTGCAGCATCTCTGTCTAACATTAAAGACTTTATCTCTTCGTCCATCCATGGTGCATCAACATTTTCAGCTGTGTCCCTCACTAAGGGAGCATGCTTGTCTGCTAGATTGCTAAAGATGCCAGTGAACTTGGATAAAGCATCCTCAGGGTCTGATTCATTGTGTACTTCTGTCCACTGAGCCCTCCTGATGTCACGGATGTAACTGGCTTCATCAAACATCTCGTATGATCTCTGAAAGATAATCTCTTCTTTAAGTTTGGGAACATTTCTCTCCACAGTGACAGAAATGAGGTTATGATCACTACAACCTGTAGGTGTTGAAGTAATGTTTGAACATCTCAGAGGAATATTTGTATATATATGGTCAATAATTGTTGATGACTTGATGCCTTTATTACCAATCCTCACACTAGTAGGCTGATTCATCAACTGGGTCATCCGACATTCAGTTAAAACAGGGACATTTGTTTGTTCTTTTGATTTTTTGGCCCAATCAATGTTGAAGTCTCCCAGGAGGAAAATGTCCATGTTTTCTTTAGACACACTCCAAATATGCATCCTCGCTATCTGGTGGTCTGTAACAACAACCCACTAAAACTGGTCATTCATCATCCAGTTGAAGCTGAACCCAAATAATCTCTAAATCAGGGCATGTTAATTCTGGTAAATCAGAGAACATTAAGTCTGTCCGTACTTTACCTGGGATCTGATCGTGAATGTAGAAAGCTACACCACCTCCTTTCGTTTTTCCGTCTTCTTTCTTGTTTCTATCTCTTCTGTACAAACTGTAACCTTTAATATATAATTCACTGTCATCAAAACTTGGGTCTAAATGTGTTTCGGAGAGTGCCAACACATGGATCTGATGAAGTGTTAATATATGATAAATCTCATCAATCTTATTTCTCAGACTGTGTATGTTCAAATGAGCTACAGATAATTTTTGGGGAATGTGAATCTCTGGCTGAGAGTCAGGATTGAGAGGTGAAGAAGCCATGGGTATCAGAGTGCAATAACAGAATAGACTAATTATTAGATGTTCTTTCTGCTGAACTCTTGGTTTGACTTTTAATGTGTGTGTGTGTGTGTGTGTGTGTGTGTGTGTGTGTGTGTGTGTGTGTGTGTGTGTGTGTGTGTGTGTGTCGGCCCACAGCTGATGGTATCAGACTAATCTTTGTTGTTGTACCGTATCTTCAGCAGCAGGAGGCAGCATGAACTCGCCACACGATGAAGACCAGTCAGGATCCCTATGAGACACAAATAGAGCACAATTATTATAGCAACACACTGTCAGAGGTAAATATACATTCACTACTTTTGAGTGACTGTTTTAGTTACTGGTTATTTTACAGATTAAGATTTTACATAGAAATCATAATAATCTGATAAAATAGACTTTGTTAATGTCACATGGCTGTGCAAATCAATCAAAGAAATAAATACTTTGTTCGAAATGTTTCTGAAAAAGAATAATAGTAAGAATATTAAAAAGGTTAAATGTATCATGCCAAAAACCCCTAGGGGTTAAAATAGCTGAAGACTCTTAATGAACTTAAAAATGTATTTAAAAAGGTTTATTACCATAAAATAATAAAAACAGGCAAAAGGCAACTATAAAATGTCTAAAAGTCCTAAGGCTCTGTTCTGGGGAAATAGAAAAAAATGACCAAAGTCCTGCAGATAGACCAAGCAGGTAGCTCCTGGTCTGAAAGGTGAAGCCAATGCAGATGTGACTTAAACCTGCGACTGTAATGGTCAGCAGGGGGCGACTGCAGTGGCTCCAAAAAGACACTTGATTCATTACCTCACAAAACACTTTCTTAATGAGTTCATGGCCTCAATCACTAGTTTCAAGTCTTCTTCAGTTCAGCATTATGTTCATTTTGTAAATCATGGTCCCAGTTCATTCAAATTTGATGATAAAACAAAAACTGCTTGGTGTGTCCTGATGGTTGAGTGGTTAGAGCACATGCCACATAATCACAGCGTCCCTGGTTCGATCCAGCCAGGGATGCTGTGATGCAGGTAATTCCCTCCTCTTTAACAAAAAAAAAACAGGGTATGCTTTAGGTTTGCGACCACAGAAATAACATTGGTTAGGTATTGGAACCATGGCGTAACCCCAGATTTACAGAGTATAGCCATAGATAGTGTCGGCTATGGCTATACTCCAACTCATGGAAGTTAATTGTTAGATTTTGGTCTCTAATAAAGGTTTGATGGCAGCAGACAAACTGCAGACTCAAGGCTTCAAAACAGGAGTCCACAAACCAACAGGTGATGTTATGAAGTTACATCTATTAGTTTGACAGTCTATCAGATACACAAACACTCTGCAGCTGCAACACATAGATATAAATACTCACATTGTTGTGGAGTGTTTCAGGCTTCTGGGGTCGATCGTCTCGTGGTCTGATGCTTCAACTCTGGATGCTTAAATGCTTAAAAAGGCGAAATCAAATAAATTACATAATATCTTAAATAGAGTTTGTAAATTAATAAACAATAACAATTATTGAAATAGGAATATAATGATACAAATGGCCCTTTTGTTCAAGGGAGAGAAAATTAATTGTTAGATGATTTTTGACATCATTGATTTTGACTGAACAATTGATTCTTTTTTAAACAGGGGTCTGTCCTTTGCCACTCTGGTTTTCTCTCTACATGTTACCCTTGGGGCATTTCATCTACATCTATGACACTCATTTGTACCTCTCTTCTTGTGATAATCACCTCAGCTTCAACAAGCATGTTGTTTCTGCAGCTCAGGAGATTCTCCAAAATCAGTTCAGTTTTATTCAGACTGTCAATTTTATTTACTGTTGTTTGACCTCTCTACACATGTCTGAGCAAATGCAGCAGCCAGACTCTAGCCTAAACCAAAAAAGAGAGCACATTACTCTTCATTGGCTGCCGGTAAATTTCTATAATTTTATTTAGATTTTTAAGATATTAGGTAAGCTAAAGCTTTTTAATTGTTTTAAATTGTGTTTAACATTGTGTGTCTACCATTTATTTTGTCTTGTAAATAATAAGGATGTAAAGTGTAGAAATTGTTTTAAGACTACTATATAAATAAAAATGATGATTACTAACTTATTAACTAGTTTACTCACCTGCTGTACGTTTCCGTGGTCACCTGATGCTGCTGTGAGAGGAAGATGCAGATTGATGAAGAAGCGTTGGTGAAACGTTGAGAGTGGATTTAAAGCTGCATCATCAGACTCTCTGTCAACACCAGCAACATCCTGTCTGCTTTAAATCTGACTCACCTGAAGCCTCACCCTGCAGAGTTACCTTTAAAACCCGCCCCTGTACATCTAGATTAGATTAGATTACATTCAATGTTACTGTCATTGTGTAGAGTAAAGAGAGCAGATAGCATCAAACCACAAATGCAAAAAGTACAGTATTATTTATAGAAGTGTGCGCTACAGTATAAGTGATGCAATATCGTCCAAGATGTAGTGGTGAATAAAAACAGGAGTTACAATATATAAACATTATATATGTTAATAATTTATAGTTATAACAAACAACACTACTGTCAAAATAAACAGTCAATGTCACGAATCCCCTTTGACTCCAGCCTGCTGTTGTGTTTTCTTTACTTTCTGTTTTTGTGCTTGGTGTGTTTTTGTTTTGTCTGTCTGCTCTCCTGCTTTCCTGCTTTCCTGCTTTCCTGCTGTCCATGCACCTACTTTGCATCCTGAGACATCACCTGACATTTGAATGTTTTTCCATTACAAACTAGTCTCTCCATGTCGGCATCTGGGTTCAGCCAAAAACAGTGACACTCAAGTTTTTCTGTTTATGCATTTGTGAACTTCCTGTAACAGCATCATTAAAACACCACTGTGCATTACAAGCTTTGTTTGTATATTGCTAATTCAAGACAAGTGATTAACCCTGTCGCTACCCGATGTGAGTCACACATGTGCAGTAGCGTCCGCCATCTTTGACATCTACTTATGGCAACTCTGTTTGTATAAAACACATTATTCACCCGACTCAATCGCGATTCATGAGAAATATGAACTTTTGAGTGCTTATTACATCTCTAAGGTTTGTCAGCTGCAGCTATTTCTGTGTTTCCTCATGTTTTATGTGTATAATGTTAATCTGACAGCAGCAGTAGTGTTGTGTAGTAACTGCAGGGCTCCAGCAGAGGGAGTGTAGAGCTGTCAGTCATTACACACGTGACCCGAGGAAAGTTTGTGTGTCTGTGTATTTTTCACATTAATACTCATAAATACTTCCTTTAAGGGCTTTTAAAAAATATATATACAGTCTAAGTAAAAAGAAAAAAGTCCCAGTCACATCAGCCGATAACTAAAAAGTTATCAAAATCTTTTTGATTACTGGTTTGATTGCTTCATGGCGATGTGAGGAATTTTGCCGTTTCGCCATTTAACAGGAACTGCTGGCCAAATGGGGGTACTGCACCCCGTAGAAGATTAAGGAAATTGAGCCCCTCACTCCAGATTGACATAGAAAAACGAAATTCGGTACACATATGTATCGTGTAAAGACGCACTAAAAAGTCTCTTGGACCCATACCCTCACTCCAACAGGAAGTCGGCCATTTTGAATCGAATTTGCGATTTTGGCGCTGTTTGTTTCCATTTGACTTAGAAGATGCGTCGCGCCAAGTCTCGCTCATTAGTGGCGTGGTGAGGGAGCTTGGGCCCGGTCATCGCTGCTTGCAGTTAGCTAGTTAATATTTAAAAAAAACTAATGAACACTGCACATGCTCGACTCCCATTGGGTAGCGACATTGCCCTCGTGTATTAATACTTCCCTGGTTACATACAGATGTACAAACTTGTGTTGAACTTCTTTTGTTTCTATACTTTGTGCGGACTCGCATCCAACTGCTGAAACGTGTATGAAATACATCTCTCCAACATATAACAGTAGTTTGTCCAAGTAGAGTTGCCATAAGTAGCTGTCAAAGATGGCGGACGATGGCGAACGCTACTGCGCATGTGTGACTCACATCGGGTAGTGACTAACTCAGCTAACTGGCTAACTGTAGACTGTAGTAGTAGTAGTGTGCGCTGAATGTATTTACACCTCTACAGCAGCAGGGCGGGTTTATGCTAAGCCTAGCTCCACAATTCAAATCTAAATGGTTGAAATGCTTTTTACACCTTTTTTAGAAATACATTTATGACCTATTTAATGTGTTTAGAAGAAAATGTCTGAATTCACTTTACAGTCTTTAATTGTTTCAAGTTAAAATTGCTTTTAAAAAAAAAAAAAACATAAGAAAACATCATCTTGTTAACAATCATTTATTTAGTGTTTAATGAACACACACATCAAGTCATTCTGGTGAGCAGGACTTTCACTACTCCACTGTAACACATTCAATGTTAATATATGTTCATATTTTAACTGTAAGCTGTTTATCTGCAACGCTCCTGCTTCTAATCAGGCACATTTGTTGCATGTCAAACCCAGTTTCCTGTTGGCCAACTGTTCAATAAAAAGGCAAAAAAATAGAATATTTAAAACTTAATAAGACTTAAAAACTTAGTAACAGACATTGAAGACCTTATATAAATGATATAAATGATATAAATGATATAACATTTCCAAAATACTTAACTACAAAATTTCAGTTTAGACATTTAAAAACTTTCCCAGCTGCTGCACAACACTCTGATATATAATAACTGGGCTTTACATACAGATACAAACACAGTAAACAACAAATATCTCATTTATATACATGAACAAAGTCATTAAACAATGAATTTAAATAAAAAACAAAGTATTTTACACCACATACTGGAACAAAGGGAAACACCAGGCTGCTTGTAGCTTGATTTGAGCCTTTTATCCCTGCAGACACTGATGCAGTTGATTATATAATGTGACATTAAATGGAGGCATTAAGGAGGACGAGGTTCTGTTTAACTGGACTGCAACAGTTATTAACATGATATCTGTAACTGAAGTGATGAAGTTACACCCTGGTGCTTATCTAAAAACTGAGAGTGGCTTGGTAGCCGAGTGGTTGGCCTGCCACATAAAGGCAAGGCAGCTTTACTTATACAGAGCATTTCATACACAATGGCAACTCAATGTTTACATAAAACAAACATTTAACAGTAAATATTGGAAATAAAAAACATAAAAACATAAAAACATGCAATTTGAGGAATAAAAATGAAACCCGATAATAGTGAAAACATAGAAATTCAAATTCTTCCGACCACACAGACAACCACCTAACACTATCTCTCCCATAGACCCTCATCATGTTCTACCAGACGGCCCTCTGGCTCTCTGGACTTGTTTCCCATGATTAAAGGCAGCGTCCCTGGTTCCCTCTCTGTTTCCTATCAGCCTCTATGCCATGTACTGTAAAAAACAAACAATGAATCTAATAAAAAAACCCATCAGTAGCTGACAGTCTGTGAAATTTCCCTCTGGGGATAATAAATGAATATCTAAATCTAAATATCTAAAAAAACAACTTAATTCTAGTAGTTAGTATGTATTTTACACATGTAGCCGGTCATCAGATCATGTTCTGCTGCCAGGACGTCTAGGAGCCGCCAGCAGAATGACGACACATTGGGTAAAAATACTTGGCCAACCGTCTTAGATCATATTCTGTCTATTGGAGCTTTTCCACTCTACAGTTCTAGCTCTACTCGGCTCGACTCGACTCGGTTTGGTACCAGGAACCTTTTCCATTACTATAGTTCCTACTCAACGTGAGCGGGGTCGTCATAGCAACGCTGCATTAAACTGCTGTGACTTTGGAGGTGATGGTGTACTTGCTGCTGTATGAGGCTTTCTATCTCACACAAAGCAAGAGAAGAGAAACCAATCTCTGTAACGCTGTTGTTGGTATTTAAAAATGCCGGGTTTGATTCTTGTGTGGGACGGCTCATGACTCTTCCAGTGAGTCTCTGACCAATCAGTGGCCGGCAGTCTGTTGACGTCACATTTAGTATCGGCTCGGCTCGCTTGGAACCTCGTAAGAGCAGATACTAAAAAAGCAGCAGGTACCAGGTACTATCCCTGATGGAGCAGCAGGTACCAGGTACTATCCCTGATGGAGCAGCAGGTACCAGGTACTATCCCTGATGGAGGAGCAGGTACCAGGTACTATCCCTGATGGAGGAGCAGCAGGTACCAGGTACTATCCCTGATGGAGCAGCAGCTACCAGGTACTATCCCTGATGGAGCAGCAGCTACCAGGTACTATCCCTGATGGAGCAGCAGGTACCAGGTACTATCCCTGATGGAGGAGTAGGTACCAGGTACTATCCCTGATGGAGCAGCAGACACCAGGTACTATCCCTAATGGAGCAGCAGGTACCAGGTACTATCCCTCATGGAGCAGCAGGTACCAGGTACTATCCCTGATGGAGCAGCAGGTACCAGGTACTATCCCTGATGGAGGCGCAGCAGGTACCAGGTACTATCCCTGATGGAGCAGCAGGTACCAGGTACTATCCCTGATGGTACAGCAGGTACCAGGTACTATCCCTGATGGAGCAGCAGGTACCAGGTACTATCCCTGATGGAAGAGCAGGTACCAGGTACTATCCCTGATGGAGCAGCAGATACCAGGTACTATCCCTGATGGAGGAGCAGGTACCAGGTACTATCCCTGATGGAGGAGCAGGTACCAGGTACTATCCCTGATGGAGGAGCAGCAGGTACCAGGTACTATCCCTGATGGATCAGCAGGTACCAGGTACTATCCCTGATGGTACAGCAGGTACCAGTTACTATCCCTGATGGAGCAGCAGGTACCAGGTACTATCCCTGATGGAAGAGCAGGTACCAGGTACTATCCCTGATGGAGGAGCAGCAGGTACCAGGTACTATCCCTGATGGAGCAGCAGATACCAGGTACTATCCCTGATGGAGGAGCAGGTACCAGGTACTATCCCTGATGGAAGAGCAGGTACCAGGTACTATCCCTGATGGAGCAGCAGATACCAGGTACTATCCCTGATGGAGGAGCATGTACCAGGTACTATCCCTGATGGAGGAGCAGGTACCAGGTACTATCCCTGATGGAGCAGCAGGTACCAGGTACTATCCCTGATGGAGCAGCTGGTACCAGGTACTATCCCTGATGGAGCAGCAGGTACCAGGTACTATCCCTGATGGAGCAGCAGGTACCAGGTACTATCCCTGATGGAGGAGCAGGTACCAGGTACTATCCCTGATGGTACAGCAGGTACCAGGTACTATCCCTGATGGAGGAGCAGGTACCAGGTACTATCCCTGATGGAGGAGCAGCAGGTACCAGGTACTATCCCTGATGGAGACGCAGAATAAACAGAGTAGAGTTGAGTCGAGCCAGAACTGTGTAATGGAAAAGCACCATATGATACCTCTTGGAAAATATCTGACATACCAGTAATAGTATGAATTTCTTCACTCTGGTCAAATCTTTGTCACATGTCTCGTGCATGTAGACGATTGATCCGAGCTCGTAATTTAACGTGCACTAAGAAAGAACTCCTGATTCACATCATCTTTGCATCTTCAGGATCATCACAGAAACATCTACTGTCATTAGTTCTATATGAATATTCCTTCTCCTGAGGCATAGCCGGTCTACATAGCAACAAACGAGTTCGGTAATAAAGAAACAAATACAAAGTAAATAATTAAATAATGAAATGAATAAATGATAAATGAATAAATGATAAACCTTTAAGTGTTATATTAATTAACTTTCATAAATCTCTGTGTCTTCAGTAGAACTGCAACGATTAGTCAATTTGTTGATTAGTAGATGGACAGAATATTAATCCGCAGCTATTTTGGTAATCCTTCATCTTTGAGGTACAGCTTTTTTTCACTGTTTGGTAACTTGTTCCATTCTTTAGAACCCCTGAACATAACTGTATGTCTTAAGTACTCAGTCTTGGCTCGAGGGATAATCAACAGTCTGTTCTGCACAGACCGAGTGATGCGTTTGTGTGTTTCACTACAGAACTCCAGTTGAGCGTAAAAAGATGCTGGTGTACCTGAACGCACAGCTGTAACCATGAAATCAAACAAGTTGTTGTGTAATTTCTTTTCCACTAAAGGCCATGACAGTGTTTCATGCATTGTAACAACTTTAGTGTTTGGTCCACAGCCAAGAGCAACTCTAGCTGCACTATTTTGGACTTTTTGGAGTTGATTGAGATGTGTTCTGTTAGCACTGGACCATATGACTGGACAATAGTCAAGATGAGACAACACTAATGATTCAACAACCTTCTTCATGTTTTCTTTAGAGACAACAGTAGAACACTTCTTAATGATTGCAATGCCCTCTTTCATTTTCTCAGTAATATCGTTGATATGCAGTGACCAAGACAGGTGTTCATCAAGAGTCATTCCTAAGAATCTGATCTGTTTAACTTGCTCCGGTTCCATGTGTTGCACAGAGAGGCGGAGCTGTTGATCTTCAGCTGATTTGCATCTAATTATCATTGATTTAGATTCTGGTTTGTTTAAAACCATCTTGTTGTCAGTGACCCAGTCGTGCACAGCTTGTAGCTCAGCTCCTAATACACTGGTTAAGTCTCCATCAGTACAACCATCAGATGGGTAATAAACAGTCATGTGATCAGCATACATGACAATGGAGGACTGTTGTAAAACAAGAGGCAGATCATTTACAAAGATGGAAAACAGGAGCTGACCAAGGAAGCTACCCTGTGGCAATCCACAGACAACATCTCTGACAGCAGAAAAGCAGCCATTGTAACAAACTGTTTGTCTCCTGCCAGATAGATAACTTCCCATCAGAAGAAGAGCCGAATATGAGAAGTTATAACATTCAAGTTTGTCAACCAGCAAATTTCGACTGACCTCAAAGGCAGCAATGAAATCCATAAACACAGCCCCAACTGATTTACGCTCATCAAGTTCTTTGTACCAATCATCTGTCATGTGAACAAGAGCTGAACAGGTAGAATGACCCGGTCTAAAAGCATGTTGATGTTTAGTGATCAGTTTATTATCCATAAAGTACTTTAGAATCTGTTCATGGATCAGTGTCTCCAGGATGTGACTTAAGACAGGCAGCAGACTGACAGCTGTGCTGTTCTCTGCATTGAAGTGAGCACTTCTGTTCTTTGACATCGGAATGATTTTGGACTCTTTCCACTGAGATGGAAACACACCACGTTCCAGACACTGGTTCACTATGTGACGTACGGGAGCAGAGATGTGACTGGCTGCCTCTTTAAGCAGTCTGACGTCCATGTTGTCTGTTCCAGGAGAAATATCATCAGAGAGAGACAACAACAGACTCTCAACCTTTTCAACGTCAACTGGGACAAAACTGAGTGAACATTGTTTGTCTTTCATGATTCTTTCTTTTATGAGTTTACGTGATGAAGACCGGCCTTCATTTCTCACAGAACGTTTTAATTCCTCTGTTTTATCAACATAATATTGATTAAAGTAAGTGGCAATCTCAGTGTCGTCTGTGATTAGACGTCCTTCTGATTCAATGTTGGTAACAGGAGAACATGAGTTCATCCCCATGAAGTCATTTAAAGTCTCCTGTATTTTCTTAATATTATTATCAGCCTCTCTGAGTCTCTGTTGTTCCTTTTTTGCAAAAACAGCTTTTTCTAATTTATTACAAATATTCTGATAATGAATGGTCGATATTCTGAGAGCCTCTTTTGCAGCAACTCTCTGTGACATTAAAGACTTTATCTCTTCGTCCATCCATGGTGCATCATCATTTTCAGCTGGGTCCCTCACTAAGGGGGCATGCTTGTTGGCTAGATTGTTAAAGATGCCAGTGAACTTGGATAAAGCATGCTCAGGGTCTGATTCATTGTGTACTTCTGCCCACTGAGCCCTCCTGATGTCACTGATGTAACTGGCTTCATCAAACATCTCGTATGATCTCTGAAAGATAATCTCTTCTCTTGGTTTGGGAACATTTCTCTCCACAGTGACAGAAATGAGATTATGATCACTACAAGCTGTACGTGTTGAAGTAATGTTTGAACATTCCCTCTTTGGAATATTTGTATATATATGGTCAATAATTTTTGTCTTTATGCCTTTATCATCAATCGTCACCCTAGTAGGCTGATCCATCACCTGGGTCATCTGACATTCCGTTAAAACAGAGTCAATTTTATTTTTTGGAGAAGATTTTTTCGCCCAATCAATGTTGAAGTCTCCCAGGAGGAAAATGTCCATGTTTTCTTTAGACACTGTTTGTATTATTTGACAAATTCTGTCCAAATTTGCAGCCTTGCTTTCTGGTGGTCTGTAACAACAACCCACTAAAACTGGTCTTTCATCATCCAGTTGAAGCTGAACCCAAATAATCTCTAAATCAGAGCACATTAAGTCTCTCCGTATTTTACCTGGGATCTGATCGTGAATGTAGAAAGCTACACCACCTCCATTCTTGTTTCTATCTCTTCTGTACAAACTGTAACCTTTAATATATAATTTACTGTCATCAAAACTTGGGTCTAAATGTGTTTCGGAGAGTGCCAACACATGCATCTGATGATGTGTTAATATATGATAAATCTCATCAATCTTATTTCTCAGACTGCATATGTTCAAATGAGCTAGAGATATTTTTTTGGGAATGTGAATCTCTGGCTGAGAGTCAGGATTGGGAGATGAAGAAGCCATGGATATCAGTGCAATAACAGAATAGACTAATTATTAGATGTTCTTTCTGCTGAACTCTTGGTTTGACTTTTAATGTGTGTGTCGGCCCACAGCTGATGGTATCAGACTAATCTTTGTTGTTGTACCGTATCTTCAGCAGCAGGAGGCAGCATGAACCCGCCACACGATGAAGACCAGTCAGGTTCCCTATGAGACACAAATAGAGCACAATTATTATAGCAACACACTGTCAGAGGTAAATATACTTCTGTAGGATCTACTGAAAAACACTGATGATAAATACTCACGTTTTTCTGCAGTGACTCGTCTGGTGGTTCAGCTCTGGATGCCTCACAGTTCTGTGTTTAACTTTTGGTGAAACACGATCGTAACAAAGTATTAGATTCTTTTCATTATGAATGACTACGTTGCCTATAGACACACATTTGTGTCAATACAAACTGAATGCACGACTCAAACCATTAGGAGCATGTCTTAGCTTTACACTAGAGATATTGTTATTGTTACAAAAACAACATAACAGCAAACCACACTGCATGTACGATGCTGTACTCACTGTCTGTCCAACAGGCTCGTTCACGTCCAGCTCAGAGGAAGTCTACCAAACGGTAACCTGTTATCTGGATAGCAGGAGATTTAAAAAAAGATTCATTTATTTGTTGTATTACTGTACATATTACTTGTTGCTGTGTGTATTGTAACATTAAAGCACAGAGTTTACTTGGATGTAATGAAAACTATGTCAATGAAAAAGTACATTTCTACAGCTGTTGATCCTTTGGCGACACTTAGAGGTGATGCTGGGAAACTGTTATAATAAATGTGAAAACAATCCTCAGACTGAGTGATGTGCACATCAGAGACACATGAACAATTAACACACCCACGTATCTGCAATTACATGAGTGGATATAAAAGCATGCGCAAAGTGGTGCAGAAAATACCGTTAACAACAATGGCTGCTTTAGTATTAGAAGACATTATAAATGGTGCAATACGAAGAGAGCGTGTGTTCAGAGACAGAGGATTTAATGGCACATGATGACAACTGGCTCATCGGCCGCTTTAGGTTCCTGAGTGATGTGCACATCACTCAGGTCTGATGACTAATTGTTTTCACATTTATTTATTATAACAGTTTCCCAGCATCACCTCTAAGTGTCGCCAAAAGATCAACAGCTGTAGAAACGTGCGTACGCCAGCCATGAAGTTGGCGTGAGGCACGTTTCCACGGTCATTTCACTTTTGATACATCTGTACTTTGCCTTGAAAAAGAACGTACGCCACGTTTTTGTGCGTACCCGCCCTTTGTACATGAGGCCCCAGAACATTAAGACATATGTGAAGATGAATCAGGCGTAATGTCTGTGATGTGTTGTGTAAAGTAGCAGATGACTAATCTCATCAGTATGCAGGCCACAGAAGATTCCTGGAAGTCCCAGAACTGACAGTAAATAGCATGATGTGGTCGTACTAATTAATATGTGCAGTAGTCAGAATCACAGTACAAACCCAAATGTTCATTTATCAGTATTGAACATAACTTTAGTCTCATCATAAGTCAAAAACACGTCTGTTTATGAATCTGGTTTAAAATGATCTTTATGGCCCTACAATAAATGATCATCAGTCATACATAACAGTATTATCCCTTCAACATTTAACTAACAATGTACTATATATATTATTATATTATAATACAATAAAGTTCTCACACTGGCTAATGGGTACTTTGATACTTTAAGTACATTTGCTCTTTAATTTTGGTAAAATTTGAATGTAGGCCTCAAACAAATGAAACACATGCTGAGTTAGTTTGTACTTACTGTGGAAAATCTGAGAGTGGATTTAAAGCTTTAAAGTTGGATGATCAGAAGCTCCGTCAAACCCGACTATGTTCAATGCCGCCGTGTCCGCCGAGTCCGGATGTTATTCGGGCTTTGAGTTTCTATTGCTGGGAAACGACAGTTCGCGTCGCCCCGCCTCCAGAAGTCCGTTATGTATCAGAAAGCTCAACATCAGCAGCGGACACAGGAAAGCAGAAGTTGGAAAATAGTTACTGATTTTACAACAGCGAACCTAAAAGCTGATTCAGACTATTATTAACAGAACTACTGAGAGCAGGAAACAGCAGGATAATGAGGTGATAGCTGCTACAGTTCAATTAATACATAAAAAACGTCTTATTTTGGAGCATCACATCCCAAAATATTAACATTATGGATCTTACAAGTTAATGACGACGTGTTTATTAACGGTCAGTGCTGCAGGGTCCTTCCTTACTTTCCGTTATCTTGTTCCTTTAGTTGGCCCACTTTTTATAAATTGTACGTTTCTTGCTTCTTTTCTGTCTTTCATATTACTTTTCAACCAGGACCAGGGTCAGGATTTAGAAAAAGAAAAAAAGTTGCTGAGTCGCATGAGTCATGTGCTGCAAATCCACCGCACCCAAATATATGTTTGACAAGTCTGTACAATATATATTATCATTACTGTTTTACATATAACTATTATTCTATAACTGATCAGTTTCTTTCAGTCAGTTTTATCAACTTGGGTAAAGTTAGAAAGAGATTGGCAGAGTCGAACTTCACTGATCAATAGCTCATAAACGAAACATTGTTCAAACATAAAAAATGTCTCTGTCCTATCGTAGTAAGGTAGACTATTGACTACAAACTCATTTTCGCCAAAACGAGTCGTCCTCCAGGCTGCAGGAGATGCATTGCTCTCTATGCGCTGCGGGCGGAGAGGCGAGCGCTTAGGGACCGTCTACAAAGTGCCAAAGTACCAAAGCGAAAATATTCAATATCTCCACTTTTATTCAGTGTAGTCTCACCAGATTCACTCCACACACCAACGGTCACCTGATAATCACACTACAACAGTTATTGTTGCAAATGTGCTTGTGTATAATACTTCAATATCATCACTGTCATGTGCTGTCATTCCATTGATTTCCCTTCAATAGCTTCAATATTATACACAGTAGTCTTCAGTACATTCTCTCCACACACCTACGGCCACCTGATAACCACACTACAACAGTTATTTCAGGAAAAAAACACATTTGCATATTTTTGGGGAATTTTATCGTGAAAAATCGTCAATAGCGTTAATATTATAGACTGTATACTCAACAAAATCATGCTACACAACAAAGGTCACCTGATATTTGTTATACTGTGAACTTAAATACCGTATGTCAGGGAAACAATAGTCTGGCCACAAGTGATGTCAAACAGGCAAAAGTCATCTGTACAGTTTTTTATTATTTGATAGGTGACGGCAATCTACCCGTTTATTAAGCTTTCAAAGGACTCTGACTCAGGTGTGAGCTCCTTTTACAGTATTGACAGTATTGACTGAATCTGAAACAATAAACATAATTTTTTTTCCAGAACTGGGTATATATTTGAGCAATTTAAATATTTGCAACATGGGCATTGGTGTTTTCCTTAGGTCTACTATATTTTCTTATTGGCGGATAACATTTGACTTTGAATCAGGCGGGGAGCTCCAGTCCTCTGAAATGATGCCAACGTGGAAGTAACTTAAAACTGCATTCTATCAAAAGGCCACCAGGGGGCGACCGTTTTGGTGTCTAAAGGACTTCCGTCTCTATACAAGTCAATGGAGAATTCACCAACTTCTCACTTGATTTCTAACCTCAGTAAACGTTTTCAAAATGTGTTTATGGTCTCAATCGCTAGTTTAAAGCCTTCTTCAATGCAGTATGATGTTCATTTGGGACATTTTGGCCTCCCTGATTTTATATGTGACGATAAAGCAGGGTATGCATTAGGGCGTGGCTACGTGGTGATTGACAGGTTGATTGGTTCCCAGGTTCAGGAGGGCGCCTCATGCTCCTCCTGATGCCCATATAAGTAGAATCCATGTTTTTATTTTTCCCAGCATGCACCTGAAATGTTCAAGATGGCGCTGCTCAGATCCGAAACTATTGGCCTCCGAGCAGCAGTCCACAAACCAATGGGTGACGTCACGGACGTTACGTCCATTTCTTATATACAGTCTATGCTTTGAATATAAAAAAATTGAAGAATTATTAATATATATTTTAACATATGTGTATTTGAAATTTAGTTGGTTTGATATTTATGGTTAAGTTAAATAAACATATGTTAAAATATATATTAATAATTTTCCTCAAGTGATGATATTGAAGTATTATACACAAACACATTTTGCAACAATAACTGTTGTAGTGTGATTATCAGGTGTTCCTGCAGCCTGGAGGACGACTCGTTTTGGCGAAAATGAGCTTGTAGTCAATAGTCTACCTTAAAATTATTGTCGTGTTATAAGTTGTGTAAAAAGACATTAAGACCCACCATGTGCATTTAGGTCTAATAATGTTTTAATAAGATCTTCCTCAGTAGATACAGCTCTGCTCTCAGACATCTTTCATCCTTTCTTTCCATGATTTCGTCTTCTCTCTTTATTTGATTCCTGTCTTTCTGTCGTAATAACACAGGACTGGAGACTCTGATGGGTTTTTGTCTTCTTTATTGATGTGTGGGTGCAGTTCAACAGAAGGCAACTTATCAAAAATATTAATAAATACTATCAAAGCTTTCAAGCTATTCAACCAAACCTACAATAACCTAAAACCTCAGTTTCAGTACTCTCACCAAACAGGGTAATCTCACTGAGTGAACCAACAGTGACACCTAGTGGCCTGTAGCCTGACAGGGCAGCTGAACACAGATGAATGGGCACTTCATCAATAACACTAAATTAACCAAAATACCATACCTATCATTAACTTAACAAAGTAACTGTACCCTCCTGTCATCTTAAGAACAGTCAAAAGCAATATAAACTGAATATCTACTGTGTAAAGAAATACTCATTAATATTTTAACTTATAAATATTAAACAATAAACTAAAAATAAATAAGGTTATAATAATAAAGATAATCTGAGGTTTAATTAAAGGTGCAACATTCCTGCTCTCACCTGTCGGAGGTGTCAGACGATCTGATTGGTCGATCTTCAGGCTGAGCTGTTGCTTAGCGACAGTTCGATGTATTTTTAACCTCCATCGCTATAGAAACAAAAGCTGCTGAGGTTTCTTCTTCACACCTTTAAAAATAGACGCTGATGTGTGACGACACGAGAGTCTGCTGCTCCGATCAATAACTGATCAACCATCAATATATAAGTATTATGAGTGATGTAGTATGCAGTATTACAGTAAAAGTACTGCAGTATTATAGTGATGTAGTATGCAGTATTATAGTAAAAGTACTGCAGTATTATGAGCGATGTAGTATGCAGTATTACAGTAAAAGTACTGCAGTATTATAGTGATGTAGTATGCAGTATTACAGTAAAAGTACTGCAGTATTATGAGTGATGTAGTATGCAGTATTACAGTAAAAGTACTGCAGTATTATGAGCGATGTAGTATGCAGTATTACAGTAAAGTACTGCAGTATTATAGTGATGTAGTATGCAGTATTACAGTAAAAGTACTGCAGTATTATAGTGATGTAGTATGCAGTATTACAGTAAAAGTACTGCAGTATTATAGTGATGTAGTATGCAGTATTACAGTAAAAGTACTGCAGTATTATGAGTGATGTAGTATGCAGTATTACAGTAAAAGTACTGCAGTATTATGAGCGATGTAGTATGCAGTATTACAGTAAAAGTACTGCAGTATTATGAGTGATGTAGTATGCAGTATTACAGTAAAAGTACTGCAGTATTATGAGTGATGTAGTATGCAGTATTACAGTAAAAGTACTGCAGTATTATGAGCGATGTAGTATGCAGTATTACAGTAAAAGTACTGCAGTATTATGAGTGATGTAGTATGCAGTATTACAGTAAAGTACTGCAGTATTATAGTGATGTAGTATGCAGTATTACAGTAAAGTAGTGGTTTGGTCCTCTGACTGATATATTATTATTATGACATCATTAGATTATTAATAGTGAAGCATCAGTGTTAGAGCAGCATGTTACTGTTGTAGCTGCTGGAGGTGGAGCTAGTTTACACTACTTTATATACAGTTAGCTAGTTTAGTCCAGTGGTTCCCAACCTAGGGGTGGGGCCCCCCCAAAGGGTCAGCAGATAAATGTGAGGGGTTCTGATACACAAATGTGTTTTCAGTTTTTAGACTTTTTCTCTAATCAATAATTGAACTGAATGATTTGAACCACACAGAAAGTCATTATATGAAATCAGATCAAATCCCCCACCCCCCCCCCCCCCCCCACCTCTGTGAAAGCGCCAATCAGTGCGGTTGCTATGGAAACAGGGCGGTACAGCGGCGGAGGAGAGCAGCAGCTCCTCACAAACAGAAACACATCTGATCCTCAAACAGGAAGAAAGAAGCAAGCAGGTGAGTTTCTACTTTGATTTTAACTCCTAACGATGACATCACAGCGCCGGCCGATGACATCATAGACTCTTTCTGTGTGTTTGATGTTTATAAAGTTTATTATCTGAATGTGCAGCAGCGACGACCTGCTCATTATCTCAGCCTTAGTGAACACTGATCAACTGATTATCAGATAATCTGGTTTCTTCCTCTGATGATGATGATGATGAGGATGATGATGATGACGATGATGATGATGATGATGATGATGATGATGATGATGATGAGTTAGCAGAGATTATAAAACATCTTTAACAGATTGTCCCTGTATCTTTCTGCACAGTGAGAAGTGTTAGAGTTAGTAGTATTAACAGTTATAAGAGTCAGGGACCAATAAGAGATGAGCACTTCAAATATAGTTTATTAAATAGTTTTTAAAGCAGCATCAGGTTTGATAAAACTATAATTATATATAATATTCGGGATTTTCTGTTATAATTTGTGTTAAATCTGGATGTAAACTAAACTTCTACAGAGATGACACTAACAGCTGAACAAAAAGCTCCATAATGTGAATATAATAATATAAATGATTAATGAAGCTTTAAAATAGCTGTAAATTAAAGCTTCACCTCTGAATCCTGCAGAAAGGTTTATTTTATTCTATATACAGTAACTAGTGATGGTGAGATGAATATGGGAAATATATGAATGGTTCCTCCTGTTCATACTGTCAGTATGGATTGATTGATTGATTGATTGATTGATGATACTTTATTGTCAGGTCTGAAATCTTTCTTGCGTCCATTGCAAACAAAAACCTGCAACTGTCACGACCAGAAACAATAGGACCCCAGAGCAGACCAGAGATGAGCAAACATCCAGGAGGTAACTCAAAAAGCAGAGTTTTAATGATAGGATGAGTGGGGCAGTGAGGGAGCAGTGGCTGGGTCTGGGGTAGGGTTCCAGGGAAGGTTGGTGAGGGAATGTCCACAAGGGGAAGGCAGTGCACGAGGAGAGGGATCCAGGGGACAGAGGCAGGGCACCAGCAGGTGGGGAAGGCGAAAACTGTGGAGGGGACAGGAGAGAACGGTTACAAACAATAATCTTAAGCAAACACACGAGAAATACGGCCCAGCGTTACCACATGAGTAGCAGAACTATCTGGAGATGAATGGGATGAAGAACTGGTCTTAAATACTTCAGCAGCTTGTTGAGGTGATTGAGGCCAGGTGTGGAGATGATGATGATGATGATGTGATTGAGGCCGGGTGTGGAGAAGAACAGGCAAGGGAGGAACCAGGAGGCCACACCCACACACACACAGACAAAACACAAAGGGGAGGGGACAAGACAGACAAACAAGGAAACTCAGGAGGTCACAGCTAGGGCTGTGACAGCAACACTTATACACAAAACCAGTGACACATGCACGTTAGTTTCCCTTCAGCTGCTCCTTGACTTAGACTCAGTGTTCAGCATGAGGAGGAAAGCTGAAGCCTGATCAGAACTCTGAATCTATAGTTTGATGGTTGTAATATTTGCACGTTAACGAGTCCGACCTGAGCCGGTTTATAACTCCGTCCTAAAAATACAAACAATCAACAAAGAGCGAAATATTTATAGGGTTAACAAACAAGAGTTATGATCACAACACATTCACTTTATTTATCTACAATGATCATGTTTGATTGTTAAGTGATGAACTATTAATAGAGGTCTTCAAAATGAACACATCTTTCAATAGTCAGTATGAACAGGAGGAATAAGGCTCAGTATCAGGTTTGTTAAAATGTACATTCAGTATTTTTGTTGGTTTTATGGGAGATAAATTCAGACTGAACTCAGCAGCTCCGCAGCAAGACATCATGGAGGTCCGAGTTACGCCCAGTTCAATATAATCAATATATTAAAAAAAGATCAATAAGAGAAAACTGATCAATGTGGAATTAAGGTTTTATTGTTTTAATAATTGTTTTTTAAATGGATGAATGCAGAAAAAGACCTTAAACAGATCTTAAAAACTAGTTTTAAACGTCATCTTTTATTAGTCAGTATGAACAAGAGGAACGTGGGTCAGTAATAATAAGTGTTGGTAAGATGATGAATTCATAAATCAGTTAAACTAGATTTAAATGCAGCATCAGTTTTGTTAAAATGTACATTTAGTATTTTTGTTGGTTTTATATCATTTGAAATGACATTTGCACCATTTTTTACCAAAAGTAAGACTGAATGCTCCTGAAAATGTCAAATGGTGTAACCACAAAAGAATGATAAATATTAAATAATGTAATATTTAGAACAATTGTATTCCATTACCTTTATTTAATATAAAAGTTATAATGTAAGATCATGCCAAACTAGTTATAGATATGGTGTTTTATTGAGAATTTACTGTTTTTAAGCAAGTTGAATTATTTGGTACAAAGTTTTTATGGCCTGCGTAGAAACAGATCAGTCAGCAGTTTGATGAGTTACTGACGAGGTTTTAATGTCCCAAATAAACTCTTTGTGTTTAATCCCAGCGGCTCAGCGTGGACAGAAGAGCTCAAACAGCTGCAGGAAGTAGAAATGGAGACGCAGGTCGGAGGTGAAGACATCCGGCAAGCAGAGAAAGTCTGTTTGAAGAGAAAGCTGACGGGTCCTCCGAGGCTGCTGCTGCTGGGAAAGACCAGGACCAGGAGTGTCAGGGAGGACCGGTCCGAGGTCCGGGACAAACCGGACGGATTCTCACTGAAATCCTCCGCTGCTGCTGCTGCTGAGAGCGATGCTGCCGACGTGGAGGAAGAAGCTTCACCTGTGTGTGATGTCACAGGCGAGAGCGCTGACGTCACCGACAGGAAGCTGAAGAGACGCAGGTGGTGGAGACTGTTGCTTTGTTTCAGGACGAAAAGTTCAAAAAAGCAGCGCAGTGACGAGTTTCCTCCAGCAGAGGGGGCGCTGCAGGAGGCCGAGGCCGTCGACACGGAAGAGAAGAAGACAACGTTCAAAAGGTTCCTGACGTCTGCCAATGCTCGACGAGCTGCTGAGCAGAGAGACGAGAAACCTTCAGCAACGCTCAGGAAGAAACTGAGACTGTTTCTGAGCCGATCGTCTCCGACGAACGAGGACGTTGCCGCGGGAGACGAACCCGCCGGCCTCGAGACTGCTACGACTGATCCGGGTCAGGAGGTCGTGACTAGCATCGCAGAGATTAACGTCCAGCCGTCTGAAGACACGACGAGTCCAGACGAGCCGCTGACAGAAGAGAGACGCGTCAGTGTTGCCGCAGCGACGGACCAATCAGAGATCGTCCAAACTGACCCGGCGAACGCTAACGAGCTTCCTGTTGATTTAAACGAGGTTGACGAGGTTTCCTGCGACGCCGCTGAACTCGAGTCAGACGAGGAGGCTCAGCCAATGAACAACGGACCCGCCGTCATCCTAAACAGCAGCATCCGCATCCAGCTGGTTCCTCCTGATGACATCACAGAGCAAGAGGAGGAAGAGGAGTTTTGGGAGGGGAACCAGAACCACCTGCTCCTCCTCTTCGGCTTCCACCACAGCGAGCTGCAGCTGCTGCAGGCGGCTCGCTCTGTGGTCCGAGCCGCCATGAACGCCGCCGTGGATCAGCTGAGCAGAGAACAGCTCAGAGAGCCGCTGGGCTGCCGAGACGCCTGAAGGTCCAGAGACTCAACGAGACTCAATGAGACTCTACGAAAAGTGTTTACTACGTCTCTGGTTTGATTCCTGCAGAGACCTTTAATGCAGGTTACTCCTCTCTCTCTCTCTCTCTCTCTCTCTCTCTCTCTCTCTCTCTCTCTCTCTCTCTCTCTCTCTCTCTCTCTCTCTCTCTCTCTCTCTCTCTCTCTCTCTCTCTCTCTCCTCTCTCCTCTCTCTCCTCTCTCTCTCTCTCTCTCTCTCTCTCTCTCTCTGTCTCTCTGTCTGTTTGTATTTATTTTCAGGAACACGCACCTGTCACTGGTTTGAGCAGAAATCGTCTCTCTCTCTCTGGAGCCGCTGCATAGTCCAGAAGTTTGTTGTTTTTTATTTTGTTAGTTTGTTATTGTAGCTTTGGGTTGAAGCCGACTGCAGGGCTGGCTCACTGATTTCCTCTCTTGTTTCACACTTTGAGTTTCACTGATTGATTTAAATAAACTCTGGTTTCACTGATAACTTGGTGTCTGATCGTCTATGTGAGCCTTTATGTTAGAGTCCAAAACGATATATAATGATAGATAATAGTGAGGGTTAGTGTTAGAGCTGCTGTCCTGCATGTTTCAGGTATCTGAACTCTAACAGCTGATTCTAATAATGAGCTCGTTATCAAGCAGCTGAAGCTTGATAACGAGCTCATTATTAGAATCAGCTGTTAGAGTCTCTTCAGCCTGTCTGGTTCTGGTTTTGGTTCTGGTTTTGGTTCTGGTTTTGGTTCTGGTTTTGGTTCTGGTTTTGGTTCTGGTTCTGACTCTGAGCAGAAACAGCTTCTATTTATTATTTGTACTAAATGCTGTTCTGATGATTAATACTCATATTTTTCTATTTTATGAGGCGTTACTGAGATCTGATTGGTTGAATATTAACATTCAACTTTATTTTTCTTTGTTTTTCATTGTAGTTTAATTCTTTCTGTGTGTGAACTTTTCTTTATAATATCTCCCAGATATAAACGGACTGAAGGCAGGAAGCAGAAGTGTGTCGTTAAATAATAAAGAAACAAAAAGATTATTAATATAAAATAAAAACACAATAAATATAGAAATATAAAATAAAGATTATTAACGTCACAATGTTACAATTATTAATCCAGTAAACTGAACTCGTCATGCTGATTTCTCTATTAATAATTTTCTATTAATACTTTGATCCTGTCTGTGCTGCCGTTTCCATGGCGACGGCCTCTGACCCGTGAACAAACAGAGCCGCTGATGAGTTCAAAGTTCATCTGTTTATTGAACTGTTTTTATTGTTTGTTGGTTTCACAGTTTGAACATGAGTGACAAAAAAGAGAAAGGAATGTGATGTCTGGAAAATAAAATATAAAACATGAAGGACGACGAGGTTCTGCACCAACAGAAACCAATCAGATGATCAATAAAGTGATCGATCATCTGTGCTGCTGATTCTTCAGGAGGAACCTCTGAGCGCTGCGCACCGTGTTCTGCAACAACACAAACAAACATTATATTTAATTCATTATGTTTAATTCATTATATTTAATTCATTATGTTTAATTCATTATATTTAATTCATTATGTTTAATTCATTATGTTTAATTCATTATATTTAATTCATTATGTTTAATTCATTATATTTATTAATGATCAGAAACTGAAAGCATCAATAACGTTACAGCGCTCTGATTGGACGAGCCTTTAATGTTTAAGGTGAACTGATTCCAGGTCAGAGTTAACAGGTTTACCTCCATCAGCATGGCCACCGTCATCGGCCCCACCCCTCCTGGTACAGGTGTGATGTATGCTGCTCTCTGATTGGCTGAGGCGTAGTGAACGTCGCCGACCACACGCTTCCCGCTCGCCTTCGTCTCGTCTGTCAGAGGTCAGAGGTCAGAGGTCAGACAGGGATGAACATAGTGTGGTGTTATTGTAGTATAACTGAGAACCTGGTACGTGGTTCTATTATTATAGTATTATAGTAGAATTATAGTATAGTACTGTAGTATAGTAGTATTAATGTTGTATTATCATAGACTGTATATAGAATGGACGTAACATCCGTGACGTCACCCATTGGTTTGTGGACTGCTGCTCGGAGGCCAATAGTATCGGATCTGAGCAGCGCCATCTTGAACATTTCAGGTGCATGCTGGGAAAAATAAAAACAGGGATTCTACTTATATGGGCATCAGGAGGAGCATGAGGCGCCCTCCTGAACCTGTGAACCAATCGACCTGTCAATCACCACGTAGCCACGCCCTAATGCATACCCTGCTTTATCGTCACATATAAAATCAGGGAGGCCAAAATGTCCCAAATGAACATCATACTGCATTGAAGAAGGCTTTAAACTAGCGATTGAGACCATAAACACATTTTGAAAACGTTTACTGAGGTTAGAAATCAAGTGAGAAGTTGGTGAATTCTCCATTGACTTGTATAGAGACGGAAGTCCTTTTGACACCAAAACGGTCGCCCCCTGGTGGCCTTTTTATAGAATGCAGTTTTATGTTACTTCCGCGTTGGCCTCATTTCAGAGGACCAGAACTCCCCGCCTGAGTATTATAGTAGTATTATAGTATAGTATTAGTATTATATAATATTATAGTATTATAGTATTAATGTATTAATAGTAATATTACTACCAGGTACGTGGTTGATCCCACAGTCGATGACGACCGTTCCTTCTTTCAGCCATTCTCCTCTCACCATCTCTGCTCGTCCCGCCCCCACCACCAGGATATCAGCCCTGCCCACCTGGACAGGAAACGCATCACACAGGAAACGCATCACACAGGTAACGCATGTAGTGGAGAAATAATATTCATTATATACATATGCATTTCAGTATTCTGTTAACCTGTGTTAGGTTTTGTTAGCTTGTGTATCTTTCTGATAGTGTGGGAAAGTGCTGTGGACTGGACTCCCACTAAGGCACTGATAAGACACCACCGGGAATGCCTCGTTATGTATCAGAAGAAGGCCTCGTTATGTATCAGAAGAAGGCCTCGTTATGTATCAGAAGAAGGCCTCGTTATGTATCAGAAGAAGGCCTCGTTATGTATCAGAAGAAGGCCTCGTTATGTATCAGAAGAAGGCCTTGTTATGTTTTAGGAGTATGAGCTGATTCTCAGAGAGGTGTGGGATGAGCCCGGAAAGAGATTATAACTTTAGTTCTGTTTCTTTACAGTTCTGTTCTGTTCTCTGTACCTTACGTTCTGAACTCATCTTATACAAGATATATATTAAAATACTAGTTTGTGATTTAAATGTGTTTACTGGACTCTAATGATTTTCCCTCTCACCCTTAATTAAGGAAATCTCTACAACACGCATCACACAGGTAACGCATCACACAAGTAACGCATCACACAGGAAACGCATCACACAGGTAACGCATCACACAGGTAACGCATCACACAAGTAACGCATCACACAGGAAACGCATCACACAGGTAACGCATCACACAGGTAACGCATCACACAAGTAACGCATCACACAGGTAACGCATCACACAGGAAACGCATCACACAGGTAACGCATCACACAGGTAACGCATCACACAGGTAACGCATCACACAGGAAATGCATCACACAGGTAACGCATCACACAAGTAACGCATCACACAGGAAATGCATCACACAGGAGACGCATCACACAGGTAACGCATCACACAAGTAATGACATTATGTTCTTTACAAGTGTATGTAAACTTTTGAGGGGGGGGGGGTCTCACCTGTTGGGGCAGGTCGGGGGTCTTGGAGTGGCAGGTGGTCACCGTCGCGTGGCTCCACAGTAGAAGGTCGTGCATCGGAGCTCCGACGATTTTACTTCGACCAATCACGACGGCGTGTTTTCCCGCCACGGACACACCTGCACACAGGAACCAGGAAGTAAACATGCAGCAGTGAAATCTATGGAGCCTGGGCACACCTGCTGCATGTGTGTGTGTGTGTGTGTGTGTGTGTGTGTGTGTGTGTGTGTGTGTGTGTGTGTGTGTGTGTGTGTGTGTGTGTGTGTGTCTTACCTGTCTGTCTGATCAGCTCCATGCAGCCGTTCGGTGTGCAGGGGATGAAACAGTCATTCAGATCACCTCGAGACAACTTACCTGCATTAATACAACTCAGCCTACACACACACACACACACACACACATACACACACACACAATGATAAATGATCTTCAGTGGTTTTTTGTGACTTGCTCTTAACAGGAAGTTGTAACTGACCCGTCCACGTCTTTCTCAGGTGAGACGGCGTTGGTGACGAGCTCGTTGTCGATGGCGTTGACAGAGTCCAGAGGAAGCTGCACGATGAGACCGTGGACGGACAGGTTGTCGTTAACGGACATGATGCTCTGAAGCACCTGCAGGAACATCGCACACACACGTTAAAAACAAGAGAAGAGGAGTTTCCTGTTTCCTTTTTCCTTTTTCCTGTTTCCTGTTTCCTGTTTCCTGTTTCCAGTTTCCAGTTTCCTGTGTGTATTGACTGACCTCGTCCTGCGTCGCCGAGCTTGGCAGCCTCACGTGTTTCGCATCGATGCCGATCTGCAGGCCACAAACTCAACATGTTAATAAAGATCCACTCATCCATATTTCATCCTAACATCTGTCTCTAATGGAGCTTTTCCACTACACAGTTCCACCTTCCATCAGGGATAGTACCTGGTACCTGGTACTTTTTTAGTATCTACCAGGCGGGGAGTTCAGGTCCTCTGAAATGAGGCCAACGTGGAAGTAACTTAAAACTGCATTCTATCAAAAGGCCACCAGGGGGCGACCGTTTTGGTGTCAAAAGGACTTCCGTCTCTATACAAGTCAATGGAGAATTCACCAACTTCTCACTTGATTTCTAACCTCAGTAAACGTTTTCAAAATGTGTTTATGGTCTCAATCGCTAGTTTAAAGCCTTCTTCAATGCAGTATGATGTTCATTTGGGACATTTTGGCCTCCCTGATTTTATATGTGACGATAAAGCAGGGTATGCATTAGGGCGTGGCTACGTGGTGATTGACAGGTTGATTGGTTCACAGGTTCAGGAGGGCGCCTCATGCTCCTCCTGATGCCCATATAAGTAGAATCCCTGTTTTTATTTTTCCCAGCATGCACCTGAAATTTTCAAGATGGCGCTGCTCAGATCCGAAACTATTGGCGTCCGAGCAGCAGTCCACAAACCAAGAGGACCAGAACTCCCTGCCTGGTTTGGATCCAAACCAACAAACTGATCTACTAACAGATATATATTATTATTCATATATTATTATACATATTATGTGTTTAACAGTTTTTGAAGAACAGAAGAATGATTGACGTGTTTCTCACCTCGGCTGCAGCCTTCAGCTTGGTGCTGATGTAAAGGTTGGAGTCGTCTCTGTCTCCCACCTGAAACACACGTTAACATTTTAACATGAGACACAGAGAAGAACATCACACTTAATGAAGAGGATCGTCATGTTTCATCCTGTCTGAGCAGCTCGTTCAGGCTCCAGATGTCAGAACATCAGCAGGCTGCATGTTTTACTCTCACATCATCTTTATTTACATTCTATTTGTTTACAACCTCGATGTTTACGTCATATTTTAAACTATGGTTCCTGATAGTTCTGATAAAGTAAAAATGATATTAATGAATAATCTGATGATGTGTTCAGGTGCTCCTCGTTAAGTCAGCTGGTTAAGTTTTGGTTTCATCAGGATTTAGTTTGTTTTTAGCTGCTGTTAGTAAAATGTGTCCTGATGCTATTGCTAAACATTAAATATTCCCTTCATGTTTTCACATGTCTTCATGTCCATAATGTGACCTTTTTTTTTTGGGTATTTTGTTGTATTTTATTGGTATTTATTTTATTACTGGTTGGGGGGGTTGTTTTTAATTTTATATTTTTAATGTTACCATGTTTTTTTTTTACTATAATTGGGTTTTATTTTTATTTTTCAAATTGTATGTTTGTTTTTTTAGTTTTTTTTACTGTTAAATGTTTGTTTTATGTAAAGCACGCTGAGTTGCCATTGGGTATGAAACGCCTCATCCTCCATCTCTCTTCTGCTATTGTAATAAATCATTAAACTCATATCTAAATAGGTGTTGTCTCTGTTAGTGAATTAAATTTTAAACCACAATCGGCTCCAAACCAGCTGTGATCACACATGTTGAATGAAAGTAAACTCAGCACAGAGAGGAAGAGGAACATCTTGAAGTACTGGTGATGAAATGAGCAGCAGTGGAACATAAAGTATCTGCAGGTTCATGTTTGTTATCAGAGCCGCTGAGAGAAAAGCAGCTGCAGCAAACACAACTGGCTCACGCTGGTCTGTCAGGTCGAGGTGAACGTACGTTTATCTGTCAGATAGAAGTCAATCACTAATAATAAAGGTCGGCAAGACATAATACGTATCAATACATATATGAAAGGTAAAGTTTATACTGATTATTAAAAGAGTCACCTGTAAAACCACCAGACTGGGCCTGAACCCCGAGAACTGAGTCCTCATGTTATCCACCTCCTTCTTCAGCCTCTCCCTCACCAACCTGCACACACACACACACACACACACACACACACACACACACACACACACACACACACACACACACACACACACACACACACACACACACAGGTCAAAGGTCAAACGTTTTGAGGCCATCATGTTTAATGTCTGGGAGACACTGAGACTCACTTGGACGTCTTGTTGCCGGAGACGACGGTTGCTATGGAGCGCCAGCTTCCTTGGCAACTGGAGGCCCGAAGGCGGAGCGAGAGGGCGGCCAAGGTTAACATGACTGAGAGAGAAAAAATAGTTTAATTTCTTTAATTTTAATCTTTGATTCAAATGAAACCACTGCTTTTTGGTTTCATCTTTAACAAGGTGTTGTATTTATAAAGCTTGTTATATTATCCATTGTGTAAAATCTGCATCTGAAAAGTAACTAAATCTGTAAATAAATGTAGTGGAGTAGAAAGTAGCATCACATGGAAATACTACAGTAAAGTATAAGTACCTCTAACTGTACTACAGTAAAGT
>NC_084986.1:474034-494034 GCF_963691925.1 Scomber scombrus | reverse complement strand
CTTCCTCTCTCTCCTCTCTCCTCTCCTTCCTCTCTCTCTCCTCTCCTCTCCTTCCTCTCTCTCCTCTCTCCTATCTCCTCTCTCCTCTCCTTCCTCTCTCTCCTCTCCTTCCTCTCTCTCCTCTCTCCTCTCCTTCCTCTCTCTCTCCTCTCCTCTCCTTCCTCTCTCCTCTCTCTCCTCTCCTTCCTCTCTCTCTCCTCTCCTCTCCTTCCTCTCTCTCCTCTCTCCTCTCTCCTCTCTCCTCTCCTTCCTCTCACTCCTCTCTCTCTCCTTCCTCTCTCTCCTCTCCTTCCTCTCTCTCCTCTCTCCTCTCTCCTTCCTCTCTCTCCTCTCCTTCCTCTCTCTCTTTCTTATATACAGTCTGTGGTTTTGAGTCAAAAAAGGCTCAATTCATTCAGTAAACATGTGTAGTTGTTGTAGTGGAATCCTGATTTATGCCAAATAAATAAACAAAAAATCGACTTCAAACACCATACTGATGCATATTGCTGCCTGGTGTTTTTAGGTTGTTGTGTTATAAAACGTGTCCTGATCCTATAATACGGATCAAGTGTTCTTTCCAATATGTTTTATTTCCAGTGAAACATCAACCTACAAACAAAAAGTAGTGGAGCTTCTCTGAAAATACAGAGGATATTTACAAGAGATGCTCACAGAGACTCTTTCGCTTCAGAGTCAGTCAGCAGATTTTGTACAATCCTACTAACCCCGTGTCCCTCCACATGACCACGTGGCCTAAAGGACAAGGCGTCTGACTTCGGATCAGAAGTTTGAGGGTTTGAGTCCCTTCGTGGTTGTCTGTCCTCTCTTCTGTAAGACTCTCATATGTGTCTGTTCATCCTGATGAGAAGCTTCCACCACGTACACCAAGCAATGTGACAGTGCTGATTATCAGTTAAAGCTCGTAGTCACAGATGCAAAGTAGAGTAAAGTACATGTGGTGAACATTTGCATAATGTTGCAAAGCTTAGTCTCCCTTGCTTTGCTTTTTATGATCACATTCAGCAGAAGGAATCCTTCAAATCAAGGCTTTGTGTGTTTCTGAGGTCAGACGTTCTCCAAACAGACTAATCATGTTTCTAATGAAGGAAGCTTCACGGTGACAGAACAAAACAACAGTCTGAAATATAGTGCATGTGGGACATCAACCTATAAACAGAAAGTAGTGGATCCTAATCGACAACTGAAAAGAAGGTAATGGAGAATGCGGGCATCGATCCCACTACCTCTCACATGCTAAGCGAGCGCTCTACCATTTGAGCTAATTCCCCTTCTTGAAGACTTTTACAAGCCTGGTTCCACCAGGTCGCTAGTTGTTTAAAGGCAAATGAGTGTCTTTCATTCTATTAGAGACGCGGGTGTAGATAGAATGGCAGCAGCAGGCCTGTTAGCTCAGTTGGTTAGAGCGTGGTGCTAATAACGCCAAGGTCACAGATTCGATCCCTGTACAGGCCAGGCTTAATTGTCGTAGAGGGAGGACATCTCGTGAAGTCCTTCAGATGTAAAGTTGGCAGTGTTTTCCACTCATGGAATGTGCAACAGTGCCCCATCACCTCACACATGAATCCCATGAAGGCAAAAGCTTGATCTTCAAAGTCTTGCTTCTCCTGACTGTTTGTCGGTAGACTACTACCGTGGCCCAGTTCAAATGTACACGTCACTGTCTACATGACCACGTGGCCTAATGGACAAGGCGTCTGACTTCGGATCAGAAGATTGAGGGTTCGAGTCCCTTCGTGGTTGTCTGTCCTCTCTTCTGTAAGACTTGTGTATGTTCAGGAATGAATATTCCAATGTTTCCACCATGTACACCAAGCAATGTGACAGTGCTGATTATGGGTAAAAGCTTGTTGTCACAGATACAAAGTAGAGTGAAGTACATGTGGTGAAAATTTGTAAGATGATGCAGAGCTTTGAAAAATGTGTCTACTTTTTATGATCACAATCAGCAGGCTTTGTGTGTTTCCTTCCTGACAGCTGAGGTCAGACGTTCTCCAAAGGAACTAATCATGTTTCTACTCAAGGAAACATCATGGTGACAGAACAAAACAGCGCTCTACCATTTGAGCTAATTCCCCTTTTGAAGACTTGTACAAGCCTGGTTCCACCAGGTCGCTAGTTGTTTAAAGGCAAATGAGTGTCTTTCATTCTATTAGGGACGCGGTTGTAGATAGAACGGTAGCAGCAGGCCTGTTAGCTCAGTTGGTTAAAGTCTTGCTTCTCCTGTTTGTCGGTAGACTACTACCGTGGCCCAGTTCAAATGTACACGTCACTGTCTACATGACCACGTGGCCTAATGGACAAGGCGTCTGACTTCGGATCAGAAGATTGAGGGTTCGAGTCCCTTCGTGGTTGTCTGTCCTCTCTTCTGTAGGACTCTCATACATATGAGTGCATTGCTGTGAAAGGTTCTTCACCCTTTTTATGATCACATTCAGCAGGAAGAAGACTTTGATAGAATCCTTTGAATCAAGGCTTTGTGTGTTTCTGAGGTCAGACGTTCTCTGATCATGTTCCTGATCAAGGAAGCTTCACGGTGACAGAACAAAACAACAGTCTGAAATATAGTGCCGCTACCTCTCGCATGCTAAGCGAGCGCTCTACCATTTGAGCTAATTCCCCTTCTTGAAGACTTTTACAAGCCTGGTTCCACCAGGTCGCTAGTTGTTTAAAGGCAAATGAGTGTCTTTCATTCTATTAGGGACGCGGGTGTAGATAGAATGGCAGCAGCAGGCCTGTTAGCTCAGTTGGTTAGAGCGTGGTGCTAATAACGCCAAGGTCACAGGTTCGATCCCTGTACAGGCCAGGCTTAATTGTTGTAGAGGGAGGACATCTCATGAAGTCCTTCAGATGTCAGTGTTTTCAACTCATGGAATGTGCAACAGTGCCCCATCACCTCACACATGGATCCCATGAAGGCAAAAGCTTGATCTTCAAAGTCTTCCTTCTCCTGACTGTCTGTCGGTAGACTACTACCGTGGCCCAGTTCAAATGTACACGTCATGGTCTACATGACCACGTGGCCTAATGGACAAGGCGTCTGACTTCGGATCAGAAGATTGAGGGTTCGAGTCCCTTCGTGGTTGATTGTCCTCTCTTCTGTAAGACTTTCATATGAGTGCATTGCTGTGAAAGGTTCTTCACCCTTTTTATGATCACATTCAGCAGCAGGAAGAAGACTTTGATAGAATCCTTTGAATCAAGGCGTTGTGTGTTTCTGAGGTCAGACGTTCTCTAATCATGTTTCTGATCAAGGAAGCTTCACGGTGACAGAACAAAACAACCAATGAAATGGATTGCCTGTGAGACATAAATATAAAAAACTATCAAATATAGAAGTTAAAACTGGAACAATTATCTCTGCTGTAGATATTTTTCCCCTTTCAACTGTGATAAAGTCTTAAATACGAACTTGTCCCATATAATGTGTTGTCAACAGTTTTCTTTTGTTGTTGTGAATTCCACGCTTATGAAAATTGGCTCAATGTTGTAGATCTGTATCACATCACATCTTGTCTTCATTGTAGTTCAGAGGTGTGACAGTTTTATCAATCTGAAGTTGAATGGTGCTGGAGTTTAAAGAGTTAGTTTCTATTTCAGGCTCATTAAGTCCTCTGACCAGTCGGAGCAGTTTGGTGACAAACAGCGAGACCACAGCTGATTAAAGAAATGATCAAGTTGCACATGAGCAACAGTATGAATGAGGAGCCGAAGCTAAATGAAATGAATGGATTTCATTTAGACACAGACACAACAGACACGACAAGAAATCTGAGTTCACACATTTGTAAAAGCCTTAAAAGTTATCAATAATGTACTAAATTAAAAAAGATTCAATGAAGATCTGTCAATGTGCTCTCTTTTAATAAAATACTTTTTTGGCAAATATGGCTGTTTTAGACAAGCTGTAACTGATGTCGTCTCTGTTGAGACATCAGGAAATAAAGCATGTGTGACAGTCTGCAGAAACAAAGAGTGGAAGATTGGGTAACGTTGAGGTGGTTATCAAAGATGACGCCAAGATGTTTGCACTTTTAGGGCCGATAATAATAATAATAATAATAATAATAATAATAATAAGAGGCTATGAGTCACTTCTGTTGCCTTGTCCTGCGTTAACCTTCCTGTCGTCCTCCCGGGTCAAATTGACCCTGTCTGTTTTGACTGTTCCTTCTTTCCTTCCTTCCTTCCTTCCATCTGTCCTTCCTCCCTCCCTCCCTCCTTCTCTCCTTCTTTCCTTCCTCCATCCCCTTTCTTCCTTCCTTCTGTCCTTCCTTTCTCCCTCCCTCCCTCCTTCTTTACATCCCTCCTTCCTTCCTTCCTTCTTTCTTTCCTTCCTCCCTTCCTCTATTCCTTTCTCCCTCCCATTCTTCCTTTCCTTCTTTCTTCCTGCCTTCCTTTCTCCCTCCTTTCCTTCCTTCTTCCTCCCTTCCTTCCTTGACTCGAGGACAACAGGAGGGTTAATCACTTGTCTTGAATTAGCAATATAAAAACAAAGCTTGTAATGCACAGTGGTGTTTTAAGGCTTCTGTTATAGGAAGTTCACAAATGCATAAACAGAAAAACTATGTGTCACTATTTTTGGCTGAACCCAGATGCAGGGAGAGACTCGCTTGTGATGGCAAAAACAGTCTTTATTTCTCCAAAGAACACAGGTGTAGAGATCGTGTTAAAGGCTAGCAGGGTAGCATGTAGGCAGGATCCTAGAACAGAAAGAACAGCAGGTTAGAGGTGGAGCGGCTCTTCTATACAATGATCTAGCAGCGACTGGCTGTCTGTGCTGGCTTGTTATGGAGATGTGCTGATTGCTTGATTACAGTCAGGTGATGTCTCAGGATGCAAAGTAGGTGCATGGACAGCAGGAAAGCAGGAAAGCAGGAAAGCAGGAGAGCAGACAGACAAAACAAAAACACACCAAGCACAAAAACAGAAAGTAAAGAAAACACAACAGCAGGCTGGAGTCACAGAGGATTCGTGACATTGACTGTTTATTTTGACAGTAGTGTTGTTTGTTATAACTATAAATTATTAACATATATAATGTTTATATATTGTAACTCCTGTTTTTATTCACCACTACATCTTGGACGATATTGCATCACTTATACTGTAGCGCACACTTCTATAAATAATACTGTACTTTTTGCATTTGTGGTTTGATGCTATCTGCTCTCTTTACTCTACACAATGACAGTAACATTGAATGTAATCTAATCTAATCTAGATGTACAGGGGCGGGTTTTAAAGGTAACTCTGCAGGGTGAGGCTTCAGGTGAGTCAGATTTAAAGCAGACAGGATGTTGCTGGTGTTGACAGAGCGTCTGATGATGCAGCTTTAAATCCACTCTCAACGTTTCACCAACGCTTCTTCATCAATCTGCATCTTCCTCTCACACCGGCATCAGGTGACCACGGACACGTACAGCAGGTGAGTAAGCTAGTTAATAAGTTAGTAATCATCATTTTTATTTATATATGAGTCTTAAAACAAGTTCAATTTAAAACAATTAAAAAGCTTTAGCTTGGGAAAGAAATATAGAAAGCAATAAATAAAATAAGAATTGAGATAATGACTATAATGTATAATATTGGAACATTGGGAAAGAAATACAGAAGCAAAATGAGCAACTCTACATACGAGGAAGAGTAAAGTGAGTAAAATAAAACAGTAAATAAGAGCATGAGAGACAGTCTGAATAAAACTGAACTGATTTTGGATAAAAGAACTACTGGTTGCACTCGGAGACATATATCTTGCCCATGCACACACATACAGAGGTAGATTTATCATACATAATCTCCACAGACATTTATGATAAAATCATAAAGAGGAGGGACTATGTAGTGGCAGATTGACTGTGTGTGTCATGTGTCAACAAGTGAGACGAAAGGTCAATAGATGCACCAGTTTGGGATGTCGCAACCAGCCTGTGTAGGGAGCTTTTGCCATATCCATATCCCTAAAAGGATGTTTTGAAGTCATCATTGAGAGAAAGTTGTTAGGCTTCCAGGTAACCAGATCCCAGCTGGACACGCCAGGTCGGCTTGACCTGGCCCACAGAAAGGCCAAAGGACGCCTATATGCCAAACCAGTGGTATAAATAGTCTGGAGAGAGGATGAGGCGTGAGCTGTTTACAATAGTCTCTGTTGATTGTATGCCGTGTCCAAAGCATATTCAATAAAGATCCCAAGTTGGCTGTTCAATACTTCTGTTCTCCAGGTCTCTTACTTTAAAGGTAGTAAAGTTAAGTTACCAAGGAATTATCTTACAGATTCTCCTGATCAGGAATCTCCTGATTATCACAAGAAGAGAGGTACACATGAGTGTCATCTGCATAGAGAGACATGTAGATGAAATGCTCTGAGGGTAACACGTAGAGAGAAAACCGGACTGGTCCAAAGACAGAACCCAGAGGAACCGACTTACTCACAGTAACAGAATAAAAACACTTTAACCGTCGTGTCGTCCTCCCGGGTCAAATTGACCCCGTCTGTTTTGACTGTTCCTTCCTTCCTCCCTTCCTTCTTTCCTTTCCTCCCTTCCTTCCTCCCTCCTACCTTCCTTCCATCATTCTTTCCTCTGTCCTTTCTTCCTTTCCTTCTTTCCTTCCCTTCCATCCTCCTTTCCTTCCTTCTTCCTCCCTTCCATCATTCCTTCCTTCCTTCCATCCTTCCTTCCTTCCTTCCATCCTTCCATCTTTCCTTCCTTCCTTGACTGGAGGACAACAGAAGGGTTAAAACTTAATTAATAAGTCAAATGTACTTAAAATATACAAAGTTACTGATTAGAAATAAATAATTATATTATATATTACATTGTTTACATTAATCAATGTTAGTGATACTGGGTATGTGCCACAATTTTTTAATTTTTTTAAAGGTAATTTGAACTGAAATACATTTATAAATATGTGTGTTTGATATGTGATAATAGTAAAGTTATTTCCTCATACTGTCCGTATCAGTTATATCAGTTAGTGTCACGCTGGTATTCTGATTACATCAAGAGATTCTGGAAAGGCGTCACAGACATTACTTCTCATTCACCTTCACATATTTGTTAATGATTTGATCTTTTGGTTTTACTCGCTAAAGGAAGGAGGAGTTAAAGTTTAGTGAGTCGTAGTGAAGCTAAATTTAATGGAAGTAAACCTTTCCTTTCCTGCTTTACTTCAATTGTGTCAAAAATCATCTAGTGTTCATTTTCTCTCCCTTGAACAAAAGGGCCATTTTTATCATTATATTCCTATTTCAATTATTTGTGATATTAAGATATGATCTAATTTATTTGATTTCACATTGTTTTGCCTTTTTAAGCATTGAAGCACCCAGAGTTGAAGCATCAGACCAGGAGACGATCGACCCCAGAAGCCTGAAATCTGAAACACTCCACAACAATGTGAGTATTTATATCTATGTGTTGCAGCTGCAGAGTGTTTGTGTATCTGATAGACTGTCAAACTAATAGATGTAACTTCATAACGTCACCTGTTGATTTGTGGACTCCTGTTTTGAGTCTGCAGTTTGTCTGCTGCCATCAAACCTTTATTAGAGACCAAAATGTAAGAATTAACTTCCATGAGTTGGAAAAATATATAGTATAGCCATAGCCGACACTATCTATGGCTATACTCTGTAAATCTGGGGTTACACCATGGTTTCGTTACCTAACTGTTATTTCCATGGTAGCAACTTGTCAATCACTATGTAGCCACACCCCTAAAGCAGGGGCGTCCAAGCTATTCCACAAAGGACCATGTGGCTGCAGGTTCTCATCCCAACCAAGCAGGAGCACACCAGACTTGACACATTTAATCAGCTGATCTCAGTCTTCAGGCAGTTGATTGGTTGGAACAAAAACCTGCAGCCACATGAACCTTTGTGGAATAGCTTGGATAGGCCTGCCCTAAAGCATGCCCTGTTTTATCGTCAGTTTGAATGAACTGGGACCATGGTTTACAAAATGAACATTGTGCTGAACTGAAGAAGACTTGAAACATTAAGAACATTGATCTCTATTTGTGTGTCTCATAGGGAACCTGACTGGTCTTCATAGTGTGGCGAGTTCATGCTGCCTCCTGCTGCTGAAGATACGGTACAACATCAAAGATTAGTGTGATACCATCAGCTGTGGGCCGACACACACACACACACACATTAAAAGTCAAACATCTGATAATTAGTCCATTCTGTTATAACACTGTGATACCCATGGCTTCTTCATCTCTCAATCCTGACTCTCAGCCAGAGATTCACATTCCCAAAAAATTATCTCTAGCTCATTTGAACATATGCATTCTGAGAAAAAAGATTCATGAGATTTATCATATATTAGCACTTCATCAGATCCATGTGTTGGCACTCTCCGAAACACATTTAGACCCAAGTTTTGATGACAGTAAATTGTATATTAAAGGTTACAGTTTGTACAGAAGAGATAGAAACAAGAATGGAGGTGGTGTAGCTTTCTACATTCACGATCAGATCCCAGGTAAAATACGGAGAGACTTAATGTGCTCTGATTTAGAGATTATTTGGGTTCAGCTTCAACTTGATGATGAAAGACCAGTTTTAGTGGGTTGTTGTTACAGACCACCAGAAAGCAAGGATGCATATTTGAAAATCTGTGAAAGAATAAAAACAGTGTCTAAAGAAAACATGGACATTTTCCTCCTGGGAGACTTCAACATTGATTGGGCCAAAAAATGTTCCCAAAAAAAGAAAATTGACTCTGTTTTAATTAAATGTCGGATGACCCAGGTGATGGATCAGTTTACTAGGGTGAGGATTGGTAATAAAGGCATCAAGTCATCAACTATTATTGACCATATATATACAAATATTCCTAGTAGATGTTCAAACATTACTTCAACACCTACAGGTTGTAGTGATCATAACCTCATTTCTGTCACTGTGGAGAGAAATGTTCCCAAACTTAAAGAAGAGATTATCTTTCAGAGATCCTACGAGATGTTTGATGAAGCCAGTTACATCCGTGACATCAGGAGGGCTGAGTGGACAGAAGTACACAATGAATCAGACCCTGAGAATGCTTTATCCAAGTTCACTGGCATCTTTAACAATCTAGCCAACAAGCATGCCCCCTTAGTGAGGGACCCAGCTGAAAATGATGATGCACCATGGATGGACGAAGAGATAACGTCTTTAATGTTAAACAGAGATGCTGCAAAAAGGAAAGTCAGAAAATGGGATAGACTTTATAGAAATAATTGCAATAAAGACATTGTAAAAGCTGTCTCTACAAAAAAGGATGAATATTTCCAAAAGAGGCTCAGAGAGGCTGATAATAATATTAAGAAAATACAGGAGACTTTAAATGACTTCATGGGGATGAACTCATGTTCTCCTGTTACCAACATTGAATCAGAAGGACGTCTAATCACAGACGACACTGAGATTGCCAATTGCTTTAATCAATATTATGTTGATAAAACAGAGGAATTAAAACGTTCTGTGAGAAATGAAGGCTGGTCTTCATCACGTAAACTCATAAAAGAAAGAATCATGACGGACAAACAATGTTCACTCAGTTTTGTCCCAGTTGACGTTGAAAAGGTTGAGAGTCTGTTGTCGTCTCTCTCTGATGATATTTCTCCTGGAACAGACAACATGGACGTCAGACTGCTTAAAGAGGCAGCCAGTCACATCTCTGCTCCCGTACGTCACATAGTGAACCAGTGTCTGGAACGTGGTGTGTTTCCATCTCAGTGGAAAGAGTCCAAAATCATTCCGATGTCAAAGAACAGAAGTGCTCACTTCAATGCAGAGAACAGCACAGCTGTCAGTCTGCTGCCTGTCTTAAGTCACATCCTGGAGAAACTGATCCATGAACAGATTCTAAAGTACTTTATGGATAATAAACTGATCAGTGAGAGTCAACATGCTTTTAGACCGGGTCATTCTACCTGCTCAGCTCTTGTTCACATGACAGATGATTGGTACAAAGAACTTGATGAGCGTAAATCAGTTGGGGCTGTGTTTATGGATTTCATTGCTGCCTTTGAGGTCAGTCGCAACTTGCTGGTTGACAAACTTGAATGTTATAAGTTCTCAGATTCGGCTCTTCTTCTGATGGGAAGTTATCTATCTGGCAGGAGACAAACAGTTTGTTACAATGGCTGCTTTTCTGCTGTCAGAAACGTTGTCTGTGGATTGCCACAGGGTAGCTTCCTTGGTCAGCTCCTGTTTTCCATCTTTGTAAATGATCTGCCTCTTGTTTTACAACAATCCTCCATTGTCATGTATGCTGATCACATGACTGTTTATTACTCATCTGATGGTCGTACTGATGGAGACTTAACCAGTGTATTAGGAGCTGAGCTACAAGCTGTGCACGACTGGGTCACTGACAACAAGATGGTTTTAAACAAACCAGAATCTAAATCAATGATAATTAGATGTAAATCAGCTAAAGATCAACAGCTCCGCCTCTCTGTGCAACACATGGAACCGGAGCAAGTTAAACAGATCAGATTCTTAGGAATGACACTTGATGAACACCTGTCTTGGTCACTGCATATCAACGATATTACTGAGAAAATGAAAGAGGGCATTGCAATCAGTAAGAAGTGTTCTACTGTTGTCTCTAAAGAAAACATGAAGAAGGTTGTTGAATCATTAGTGTTGTCTCATCTTGACTGTCCAGTCATATGGTCCAGTGCTAACAGAACACATCTCACAAAACTCCAAGAAGTCCAAAATAGTGCTGCTAGAGTTGCTCTTGGCTGTGGACCCCGAACTGGTGTTGATAAAATGCATAGAAGACTGTCATGGCCTTTAGTACAAGACATACAACCAACCTCCACCCTCAGATCTGCCTGCAGCCTGCTGCTCCGAGCCCCCGGTGCTAAGCTCCGCACTGCGAGGGCCTTCTGCTCTGCTGCGCCTCACCTGTGGAGCAACCTTCCTCACCGTCTGACGGTTTTTAACAAAAGCCTAAAAACCTTTTTGTTTAAGAAGGCTTTTACTTAACTTCTCTGTTATTCATACTGTAGCACCGGTGGTACAAATTAAATGTATTATTTATTATAATTGTTAGATTATGTGTCAATCTGCTAGTTTTCAGGTAGACCAGTATCTTTTTCAGCTTAATAGAAATATTAATACTCAGCCAGTGCAGAACAGACTGTTGGTTTCCCTCCGGCCGAGACCAAGGAACAAGCCACCAAACAGTGAGCTTCAACCTTTAAGAAACAAATGACACAGAAACACGTCTATCTGATGTTTAGTTTTGACTCAGATAAACTGATGACCAAAATACGTGCAGATTAATTTTCTGTCCATCAACTAATCAATAAATGAACTAATTGTTGCTGCTCTACTGGAAACACTAAGGCTAGAATCAAGCTACAGGAACCTTTGGTCCAGTATGTGGGGTAAACTCAGGCGGGGAGTTCCGGTCCTCTACAATGAGGCCAACGCGGAAGTAACTTAAAACTGCATTCTATCAAAAGGCCACCAGGGGGCGACCGTTTTGGTGTCAAAAGGACTTCCGTCTCTATACAAGTCAATGGAGAATTCACCAACTTCTCACTTGATTTCTAACCTCAGTAAACGTTTTCAAAATGTGTTTATGGTCTCAATCGCTAGTTTAAAGCCTTCTTCAATGCAGTATGATGTTCATTTGGGACATTTTGGCCTCCCTGATTTTATATGTGACGATAAAGCAGGGTATGCATTAGGGCGTGGCTACGTGGTGATTGACAGGTTGATTGGTTCACAGGTTCATTTCTTATATACAGTCTATGGGTAAACTGTGGTTATTCAAAATGATGATGAATGATAATTTTTAAATTATTTTTGTAATTCATGGCTTAATGACTATGTTATATTCTATGTTACTATCTGTGTGTAAAACCCAGTCTAACCCTATCTGTGTGTCGCAACTGTGAAGGTTTTTAAGCTTTAAGTTTTATTTTGATTTAAATGTCTAAACTGAAATTTTTTAGTGATATTTATTTTGGAAATATATATTTAATGGATATATTTTAAGGTTTGTTTCTCATGTCTTTTGGTTTACGTTTTTAAGTTTTTAAAACATTTACATTTAATCTGTTGCAGTGGAATAGCGGCACACAGTTCATGAAACAGTCACGAAATGTAATTAATAGATTGATTTACATGGAGACACTTTTTTCTGTTTTTGGACAGTCTGGTGGACTTTCACACTGATGTATTTTTATTTCAATTCCTTTCAGCACTTTTATTTGTCAGTTTGGACTCAGCAGTACAGAAGCTTTATTGTGTTTTTCTCATTAATTCTTTTTTTTTAACTGTTTCTGCTACATTCGCCTGTTCGCCTGCTGCACTCATAATGAATGATCTGTCAGGGCTGGGTTTTAAATTGGACAATAGAGGATCATTGTTGGACTTACAGCTGCAAAAAAACTAGTTGCCACACGTTGGAAACCTCAACATCCACTTTCTTTCCAAGCTTGGGTTTAATAAACACGGTCGCCCATAAAGTTGGAATAAAACATTTTTTACCTCTTTCCATGAAATGATTGTTAAAATGTGATTTATTCTTGATGGATAAAGTGTATATAATCTCATTGCACCTGGTCAAAGGTGATTACTGATGTGTATAAATAGAAAATAAAAAGAGGAATGTGTCTGAAAACAGAATTATTCCAACTTTATAGGCGACCGTGTATTTGGACATTGTTTATTTGGAGTTGTGAACAGCTAGAGTCCACTGAGCAAAAGAGTCAGCAATAGAGGCTCTTAATTATCCTGCATGGGTTATATTTGGGGCTGTGATTTTTGCTCAGATTTTATTATATTTGTATTTATTTATTTTATTATATATATATTTTTTAATTGTTTATTATTTTTTATTATTATTATAATTATTGTTATTTTATTTTAGTAGTTTATTATGTGTATATATGCTTATGTATATGTATGTATGAATATATTTCTGTTTTTGTAATATGTGAATACACCAGTTTTTTTTCTTGTTTTTGTCTTTGCTTTTTGTATGTTTATATTTTTCCTTAAAATAAAATAAACATTTGATCACAAAAAAAACCTGTTACTGCTACTTTACTCAATATTTAATCATGAGATTGAATCCTTGTTGTTATTAATTCATTTTCATTTTTTCAGTACAGTCAATGGTCCATATCAGTCTAGTGGGCAGACTTTCCTCACTGTCACTGTATTAATATTTTCTTTTAATTATATCTTAAACATTTCTCAACACCTCTCTCATTCATTCATCACAGGGTTAAAATCTCTGTGGAGGGTCCAAGAATGTCAGAGGATGTTTTCTGGGAATATGTGTATTTACCAGGCGGGGAGTTCTGGTCCTCTGAAATGAGGCCAACGTGGAAGTAACTTAAAACTGCATTCTATCAAAAGGCCACCAGGGGGCGACCGTTTTGGTGTCAAAAGGACTTCCGTCTCTATACAAGTCAATGGAGAATTCACCAACTTCTCACTTGATTTCTAACCTCAGTAAACGTTTTCAAAATGTGTTTATGGTCTCAATCGCTAGTTTAAAGCCTTCTTCAATGCAGTATGATGTTCATTTGGGACATTTTGGCCTCCCTGATTTTATATGTGACGATAAAGCAGGGTATGCATTAGGGCGTGGCTACGTGGTGATTGACAGGTTGATTGGTTCACAGGTTCAGGAGGGCGCCTCATGCTCCTCCTGATGCCCAGGATTGTGAACCCAAATCAAACACTATGAAAGGTGCCTGCCTGCAAGACTACACTCAGGTTAAAGAAGCCCAGAAACACTCACAGTGTGGTCCAACTACAGAGTCTGACAGAAATGCTCAAAACTATATCTGCAGCTTGACGAACATGTCTGCAATTATTATTATTAGTCATATTTCTTTTATTTTTTTATTGTTGTTATTATTAAACCTCTCTGTGTGTCTCTTTCCTTTTTTCTCTTAACCCAGCCGGTCCAGGCAGAAGGCCGTCCACCTTGAGGTTTTCCTTTGCTGCTGCTATCAAGTGTTGCTCATGGGGGAATGTTGGGTCTAGAGTACAGTCTCAACCTGCTCTAAATGAGTTCCATGAGATAACTTCGGCTGCGTTTTGGCACCATATAAATAAAACTGTATTAAATTGAATATATAAACAGATCCTGAAATAAAGACCTTCCAGGTTGTGACAGACTCAGGTTGGAGGAGCCTTCAGGTTAAAAGTCATTCAGTTCTCATTGTTGAAAGTCTCTTCTGTTACTTCCACCTGTTGTTTTGTCCTGTGTCTTATGTGTCTTTGTAGTAATCATTTGTTTCATTCATCATTTGTTTTGCATTATTAATTTAAAAAAACAAAAAACAATTAGTTACCAAACATGTAACACTGTTTTTTTTAAAGATGCTGTTATAGGAAGTCTGAGTTCACAAACTGTGAGCAGAAAAACTTGATTGACTGTTTATCTTGACAACGGTATTGTTTGTCGTTACCTTCCAGAATAATCATCATTACATAATACCAATGAACTATAGGGCGGGTTTTAAAGGTGTGATTAGACAAATTATTTTATTGTAAGATTTCAGCTTTATTCTCATATTTTATCTTTTTATTGTAAATGTCTGAAAAGTCAAATTAAAGCTGCATTAATAATCAAATCAAATATTAAAAGAATAAATCAGATTTTAATCCTGATATTTGATGTTTTCTGTCTTCAGCACGTCAGAGGACTCAGTTTCCCAGAATGCATCTGTTCAGCTCGCTGCTCGGCTCTCTGCTGCCACCTGCTGGACAAACTGCACAACTGCTTTATAATAAATATATTAATAACAGAAGTGAGTCTCCTTAAAGGTTTTTACACTTAATTTAGTCATAAACATCTTCACATTATTATTATTATTATCTTGTTTTACTGGTTTTATCTTTATTCAATTGTAAATATCATCAATCATTATTTCTCTATGAACTGTGCAACAGGAATAAAGTTTTAATTAATTATATATTTCACCTCCTATTCGATGTGAAATATTGAACGCAGTAATTAGTTAATTCATAAATCAATAAGTTTCACAGTTTGTTGTTTTAAGTCACTAAACTTTTACTGCTTTAACATCAAAGAGAAACTTTTATGAAAATATTAAACACATTTTATTAAGTGTAGAATAAAGTTTTGGGGTTTTGATGATGTCAACATGTTTCGTACTTCTCCTTCCTGATTGGACAGAAGCAGCAGCAGCTCTGTGTGTGATTGGTGGAAAAAGACGTTTATTTACAAAACTTTACGATCCATCGATGAAAAAACAGACGTCTAAAAAACATCTCAACACTAAACTTCCTGTTTTGTTTTTACAGTGAAACACAGAAAAGAGACGACGTCACGACTCAAACATTCATCACCAACAATCAATAAACATCGTTATCGATGAACGCCGGTCATGTGACCACAGAAAGAAACCAGCTGAGAACTTTGTCCTGAAGTTAAAGGATCATACCGCGTTTATTTCTCCTCTGATCGGGTTCAGTTGTAAAACCTGAACACATGAAAGAAAATGAGAGAAATAAAGAGCATAATAATAAAAAAGCATCCAGGAAGTATTCTCTCCTTCACTTCCTCACATGTTGTTATGTTTCAGCTTTATTCACAAATAGATTAAATTCCTTTTTTTCTCATCACTCTTCAGACAACATCCCATAATGACAAAGTGAAAAAAGGTTTTCTTGCAAATGTATTAAAAATAAAAACTGAAATATCTCATGTTCATCAGTATTCTCCCTTTATTATCTAAATGGAGCTCAGGTGCTTCCTGTTTGCACTGATCATCACTGAAATGTTTCTATAACGTGATCAGAGTCCAGCTGATTGGACACGATTAGTAAAGGCCATAGACCAGTGGTCTCCAACCCTGCTCCTGGAGAGCTACTGCCCTGCATGTTTTAGGTATCTCCTCACTCTAACTCGTTATCAAGCAGCTGAGGCTCGTCAAAGGGCTTGATAACGAGTTGATTATTAGAATCAGGTGTGTTAGAGTGAGGAGATACCTAAAACATGCAGGGCAGTAGCTCTCCAGGAGCAGGGTTGGAGACCACTGCCATAGACTGTATATATAAAGGACGTAACATCTGTGACGTCACCCATTGGTTTGTGGATTGCTGCTCGGAGGCCAATAGTATCGGATCTGAGAAAATTTCAGGTGCATGCTGGGAAAAATAAAAACAGGGATTCTACTTATATGGGCATCAGGAGGAGCATGAGGCGCCCTCCTGAACCTGTGAACCAATCAACCTGTCAATCACCACGTAGCCACGCCCTAATGCATACCCTGCTTTATCGTCACATATAAAATCAGGGAGGCCAAAATGTCCCAAATGAACATCATACTGCATTGAAGAAGGCTTTAAACTAGCGATTGAGACCATAAACACATTTTGAAAACGTTTACTGAGGTTAGAAATCAAGTGAGAAGTTGGTGAATTCTCCATTGACTTGTATAGAGACGGAAGTCCTTTTGACACCAAAACGGTCGCCCCCTGGTGGCCTTTTGATAGAATGCAGTTTTAAGTTACTTCCTGGTTGGCCTCATTTCAGAGGACCGGAACTCCCCGCCTGGTGAAGATTGATGAGAAAAAAATAAAATGTAATCTGTTTGTGAATAAAGCTGTAACATAACAACATGTGGAGGAAGTGAAGGAGAGAATACTTCCTGGATGCTCTGCAGCAGCCGGCATCTGCTCTGTAACGTAGGAGGAAAAGTCCCAAATATTAAACGATTGGCTCATATTTCTCAGTAAAGGCAGAACATTTTAGCGGCGGTGCGATTCTTTAAAGGACCTGCAGACACAGATCAGCTGATCGACACAGATTGTCTGAACGAAGCCGAACGACACAATCAAACCATCGTATGATCACATGATCATCACATGATCACACCAAGGCACCGCTGCTTCCTCATCACGCTCCTCCTCATCATCTTCATCATCTTCATCAGCAGGTCTGATTCTACATCACACTGACGGCAGCTTTATATTAAAGGAATACTCCACTGAATCCTCTCATTCAGGTGTGTGAGGTGTGTGTGTGTGTGTGTGTGTGTGTGTGTGTGTGTGCTCTCGTTTTTCTGTCCTGGTGGGGACCGCAACCTGACATATATTAGCCCGAGCATTGGAATCAATAGCAAACAGCCTCCTGATTGGTGCTGTTATACCCACAGGGTTGGTATTCCTGACTTTGTGTGAACCCCAGAGGTCACACACGGTACTGCAGTGTACCAATTTCCCCGGTGGGAACATTTTCCTGACAAAGTGTGTAAGTGTGTATATTAGCATATTAGCTTCGTATTAGCATATTAGCTTAGCGATTATCCCCCTGGCTAACTGGATTATTAGATGCAGTGTTAAAGGTAGGGTTGGTAATCCTGTTCAGAAGCACTTTTTGTTATACTGGGTGAAATGGTCCTTCTATTATCAGAGGTATCAATACATTATGACTTTAGAAAAAGGAACGGAAAATATCAGACCTCTGTGGCAGCCACAGGACTGATAAAACTCGGACCAATCCATGCTCTTCACACCGAAAAGCAAAAACCAATCAGGTGCCTTCATGTCTAGTTCTGCTTGGATGGACTCACTGACGGGAGAGGGAGCAGCGGGGGGGAACTTAGAGAAGGCAGGAGGAGGGGATATTTTCAAATCTTGCTAGCTCTCTTGCTAGCTTTCCAACATTACCAACCCTACCTTTAATGGTTAGGGTTTCAATCCAACATTTGTTCAAATACTGCATATGAATTGTACCAAAATTCAGTTTTCAAATTTATGTGAGTTGTTGATATTTCAAGTCATTTTTCTGTTCAAACAGAATTATGATGAATTCAGGAGTTAAAATTACGTCTCTAGACCCTGTCAGGGTCCCCACGAGGTAGTAAAAACGGGTATGTGTGTGTGAGGTGTTTGTGTGTGTGTGTGTGTGTGGAAGCGCAGGATAGTTAACTGACAGTTTGATGATCAGCTGATGTGACACACACACACACACACACACACACACACACACACACACACACACACACACACACCTACACACAGACTGATGATGTCACTCCACTGTGACGCCGTCTACGCTCTCCTGTGAGATCTCAGAGTCCAGCGAGTAGCAGGAGCTGCCGTTGTCCTGCGTGTCTCTGTTGGCGTCGTCCGGCAGCGCTGCGCCGCCCGCCGAGGCCCCGCCCCCTCCGCCGGTCTCCGCGGCGACGTCGCAGCAGTGGGCGGAGCCTTGGAAGAGCTGACTGCAGAGCCGGTTGTATCGGTGGTAGCGGGACGGTTTGCCGGTGTGTGTGTACATGTGCTCCTGCAGCTGGCTCTTATGGGAGAAGCGCAGGCTGCAGACGGCGCAGGCGATCTTACGTTTCCGTGAGGTCAGGCCGGCGGGGGCGGGGCTGCTCCCCCCTCCCCCCCCTCCGCCCCCCCGGCTCCTCCGCAGCTCGGCGGCCAGCTGGTTGGCGAGCGCCTGGCTCTGCCGCAGCGCCTCCTCCAGACAGCCTGCGTCCAGCTGCTCCTGCCCCCCCGCCGGCCCCTCCTCCCCGCCGCCGTCCAGCCCCCCCATGAGGCGGGTGGGGTCGAGGGCGTGGCTGAACAGATGCTCTCGCAGACCCTCGGGGGACGAGCAGCGCTCGCCGCAGCGAGGACACAGCAGGACCGGCACTCGCTCCTTAAACAGCAGACTGGGACTGCTGTCCTGCGACGGCGACCCCCCCCCCCGCCCCCGGGTCTCCCTCCCCGTCCTCCTCGTCCTCCACGCGCTCCTGCTTGATGCGATTCGAGATGTCCGAGTCGTCTCCGGACGCCACGGAGCAGACGTTGCGTAGCGACGATGCGTGGCGGTCGGACGGGACGCCGTCCAGCCCCACGGCGAGGGAGCGCCCCCCCCCGCCGCCCGTCCTCCAGTGACGCCGTGCTGGATTTGGGGACTCCGGCAGCGTCTTTGTTGGCCAGCTGGGAGGAGATCTGGATGCCGTACAGGTTGGACATGCGGACCACGTCGGTGGCGGCGTCGGCCGCGCCATCGCCCGGTTTTCGGCACAGCTGGTAGGCGTGAAGGAACTTTATTCCCTCCTGAAGACGACTCTGATCCACCGGCTGCTTCGGACACAAACCGGTGTACATGATGTGGAGAAGATAGCTGAAGACGTCCGGCTGGATGTCTGTGGGCTGAATCTTTATACACTCGCTGAGACAGAGACAGAGAGAGAGAGAGAGAGAGAGAGAGAGAGTTATGTCCGATATCAAACATCCAAAACACAAGGTAAAAATATCTAGAATTGCTGTTTGGTTGCTAAGGTGGTTGCTAAGGTGGTTGCTGGGTCTTAAAGAGACAGGAGCTAAAACGGCCTGTTAAAGAATGTTTCCTGTGGCTGTTCACGTTATTCTGTCCACCCTGACCTGGACTGGTGGATGAAGATCATCTTGAAGTAGTTGGAGAAAGCGGCCAGAACGGCTCGGTGGGCTTTAAAGTACACGTTACCGATGGCAACGGTGCAGTCGCACAGGAAGCCGAATTCTCTCTGAACGTTGAGCTGCTGCAGCAGGAAGAGGCTGTGAGCCGAAACCTCCATGACACACTCTGTAACACACACACACACACTGTAACACACACTCTGTAACACACACACACACACACTGTAACACACACTCTGTAACACACACACACACACACACTGTAACACACACACACTGTAACACACACTCTGTAACACACACACACACTGTAACACACACTCTGTAACACACACACACACTGTAACACACACTCTGTAACACACACACACACACACACTGTAACACACACACACTCTGTAACACACACACACACTCTGTAACACACACACACACACTGTAACACACACTCTGTAACACACACACACTCTGTAACACACACACTGTAACACACACACACACACTGTAACACACACTCGGTAACACACACACACACACTGTAACACACACTGTAACACACACACACTCTGTAACACACACACACACTGTAACACACACTCTG